>NC_142934.1:76206612-76329112 GCF_046866305.1 Octopus bimaculoides | reverse complement strand
TTCTCTGTACTGTGGGTAGTAGTCCACTCACAAATGGTGTCTGTATGCTTTTATTGAAACACTCCAATTGTAGAGTGTATATGATAGGAGAACATACCACTATTGTCTGTTCAATGGGAATACTCCTCTGCTACCTGCGTTGTTGTCGAATAACCCACCACCTGTGGCTGTACCCTTGCTGAACACTCCACTATCAGTGGCTGTTCTATTATCGAACACTACACTTCCACCAGAATTTATTTTACTTTTGTTGAATACTCCAATCCCAGTTCTTCATCTGAAGATTGAATGTGTTGGCCTTTCTCAATGCACATTCCAACCTATCTTGCACAAAGGATAAGTGCCTTCCACCGTATGCTGACCATTTTGCCCAAGAAGGTCTTGGTCATTATCACATGACTGGTAAACAGCTCTAAGCAGAAGTTAAATCTCTGTGATGGTTGATAAAGTTAAATAACAGGGATGAGAGGGTTGATGGCAGTAGTCAGAAATTGAAGTTCAATAATCTGGTTGGTAAGGATGATATTTTGCATGAATATTTCTGAAAAGATAACAAAAAAAAAAAAAAAAAAAATATCACTGAATAAATTAATTAGTAACAAGAATTTAAAGTCATTGAAAAATTCTTTTCCTGTTTGTTTTACATTTATTTCAGCCGCCACACCATTTGCTAAAGCTGTAGACCCAGGAAGACGTGGGATGAAGTGGTGAGAAAGAATCTTCAGATACTGGACCTAACTGAGGAAATGACTAGGGACTGGAAGGCATGGCAATTTGCTGTACTTGAAAAGATGTGTCAAGCTCAGTAAAATTGTCTTCCATACATACATGCTTGTCCTTTCAAGTACCAGTGCCACATACAAAGCATCCATGCTGGTGGGCCATAAAAAGCACCCAGCACACTGTTAAGTGGTTGGTGTTAGGAAGAGCAACCAGCCATAGAAACCATGCCACAACAGACAATTGGAGTCTGGAAAGCTCCTGGCTGCCTAGCTATGTCATACCATCCAACTTATGCCAACATGGAAAACAGATGTTAAACGATGATGATGATGATACTGTCCAAAACTTTAATGAGGATTCAAACTTGGCTCCTATTAATTCCTTCACATTTATTTCAACTCTTCAACTCATAAAAAATTAGAATTAACAGAAAATATAAAACAAAGCAGAATAATGTAGGTTTCACAATTGAAGGGAAATGAATCACAGTGAAGGGACGCAACTCCAACTGCTCATCATATACAGCCACCAACACTTGACACTTTTGATAGGATGCAGAGGGTGGGCTTGGAATACATATACATTACGTAACGATCGTTTTGATCTTCGATTTTCATCATCTAGCTTGTTTATAGCGTTGGGTCTGCACTAAGAGCTAATAAAACGTGTAAATGATTATATATATATATATATATATATATATATATATATATATTTTAGCGGAGATGATACTCCATGTATAGTACAATTGTTTTTTGTGTGCTCGTTTATGAGCTAAGGAGTAATAAAATTTTTAGTATAAGATAAAAACTTCGGTTGTCAGTAATTTACATCCCAATAAACGAAATCATGTTTCCAGTGATTTATAAGACGTGATTGAATGGGATACATTTATCTTCTAAAAATCATATATATACACACACACACACATAAATATACATACATATATATACATGTATATATATATATATATATATATATATATATATATATATATATATATATACACACACACATATACACACACACACACATATATATATATATATATATATATATATATATATATATATATATATATACATACATACACACACACATATTCATACTGTTAATTCCTTTGTTGTTAGAGATGAGTAATTTACAATATTTACTTCTTAATATATTAACAGAACAGTAGTCATTCCTTTTGATTTCTAGACAGAAGCAAATAAGAAATAACACTGATCAAAGCCTAAAACAAAAAATTAAAATTTTGTTACAGTGACCAACTCATACCAGTATGGAAAAAAGTGGTGTAAAAGAATGAATAATTGAATACTCTAAAGATGGGTAATAATCTAGATTATGATGTTGATTGATTACGTCTTCAGTTGTATTGTTTCATAAAAGACTTCTTCAACTTACTTATGTTAAATAATTCTTTTTATTTTGCTATTTACTGCCGTCTGAATCTGAACTATCTTGTTCTTTAAGCTTCCGTCTTTTGCTTTTGTAACTGTGTTCTTGCTCCACAGCACCTGGAATGAATAATTGAAAGAATTATATCATATTGGTGAAATGGTGAAGCCTTAATATATTAAGACATTCTTACAATAAGAGCTGGTGAAAAAGAATGTTCTATGAAATCTTTCCTTACCTGGTAAAGGTGTGTGCACTTCAACTTTGACTGTAGCTGTGGCTTTTACTCTGGTTATATGTTTGGTGGGGGCTTGGGGTGTTTCATAAGAGAAATTCTGAAAGTAGAATTAATAATAATAATAATAATAATAATAATAATTTATTCTACTCAAGGTACAAAGCTTGAAATTTGGAGAGGGGAAATAAACAATTAGATCAACTCTTGTGCTTGACTAGTACTTTATTGTCAACCCAGAAGGATGAAAAGCAAAACTGACCTCAGTAGAATTTGAACTCAAAATCTAGAAGGCAATAATAAATTACCATAAGGCATATTGGCTGATACTCTCATAATTCTGTCAATCCACCAACCAAACACAAAGCTATAGACTTCGGAAGAGGGTTACACTCACTCAAATGGTTCCTAGTGTTCGACTGGTATTTATTTTATTGAGTTTATTTTGGTGTTTATTTGGATTCAGAATGTAAAGTGACGAAACTAAGCATCACAAGGTATTCTGTTCGATGCTTTAGTGATTTTTGCCATTCCTCTGACTTCTTGATATAATATTTTTATTTTCTAAGATAGGCATAAGCCCTCAAGTCATTATGAAAGGAAATATTGACTAAATTGAGTCAAGTAAATGGCCAGTACTTATTTTATTGATCTCAGAAAATGAAAAGCAGAGTCAACTTTGACAGGATTTGTACTAAAAAACCCCACAAAAGAACATAATAATGGGAAGTAAATAATTACCACAAGGCATTTTGACTGGTATTCTACTACCCTACACTTACTACCTTCCATGGCACAAAACCTCGCCTTACCTGGTAAAAGTGTGAGCACTTACATTGGCACAATAACATTTTGATACAGAGGGGTTACTATTACCTCTAGTTTTATAATCATTGTTCAGGAGAAAATCAAGGAATCATATAACAATATGTAAAGATATGTGTAGAGGAAGGGGTACTTACATTATCACAAAAGTCTTTTTTGGTCTGTGTTGACGATGTGGTGATAGGAATGGTGGTAGTTTCAACAACCACTTCTGGCTGTACAATGATTTCATGTGAGGAGTACTGCGTAGGTTCTTCTGTTATGGTGCTCAGTGAAATATCTGAAGGCATTCGAGGATATATATGCCGGCTCACTGATTTGATAGGTCTTTCTCTTGGCCTTGGTGAAGGTTCTGGAGTAGGAGGCTCAATCATATCACCATTATCTTTGGGTACAATCTTTGAGTAAAGCAGAAAAAAACAGTCATTAGTTAAAAAAAACAAAATAAACACAGCAACATTAAAGTCAAAACAATTAATACTAATATGGTTATCTTGTTTTAAATTCATTTTTTTTCATGCTTGCATATAAGTGGGCTAGTGTCTATTAAACCTTGATGATTTTCCTGATGTTAACAACTCAAAAGGTGTGTGTGGGGGGAGTAGTGCCCTTGGTCATCACAATCCTTTCAAGGCTGGTGAGATGGGATCGATACAGACATCTAGTTTAACTATTTATATATTAACACATCTGCAAAGAATTCCAGAGCCTTAATGCTTTGAGGAAGAAGGACTGAACATGGTGGTTAGTATGGTGCCTGATGGGTAAGCTACAATAGGGCTGATGAGAGGATGAGAGATGAATTTCCAGTCTTGCTTGGAGTCACTACTACACACAGTGGCTCTAATTAGTTGTTGACGGAGACTAACCCCGTGGCTAGTGGTTCAGTCATTTTGAAAATAAATAAATAAATAAAAAGTAAAAAGATCTATTATGATAAATCTAGACAAATTCAAGTTACTGATAACATGTGGTAAATATAAAAATGGAAGTTACTGACTGAATTAGTAACTGTAAGATTGAGAGTTCAAACTTTAAAACAGTAATTATATTGTAGTATAGTCTCCTAGACAAAGTATTTTAGATTCTTTTCTACTGCAGGCTGCTCAGTGAAAAACAGGCCATACCTCTCCAAGTCCCATGATTCAATTTTACCAGACTAACTTGGATCCATTACAAATGAAAAGTGGAAGGGAATGAAAGTAAGGAAGCACATTGGGGGAGTAAAAAATAAGCAGAGCCATTGCTCTTTGCAAGCTTACCTCACCAGGTGGACCGATCACAGAGAGAAGTACAGGTAAAAACCATAAACCATTTAGTAAACCTAAGAGTACCAACACTGATAAAACATTGAAGATATATCTGAAAGAGGAAAATATAAATCAAAATAAGCAACAAAATATCCAGAGGTAATGCAGTACGATCATTTCAAGCAATTCCATTTAATTGAACAATGCAACCATTACATCAATTTAAATGCAGAGCAGTCCTCAGCTGCATAAAGACATATAATTTAATTAAATTAAAACAGATGGACACATTAAAGGCAACATGATTAATAATCGATTAGACCTTAGGGTATCATGTGCACATAGTGTCACCCGCACCTTTAAATATTTTAGAAAGTAGCACTTTATTGATCTTGTGATTTAAAACCTATAATATACCCCTTAGTATAAAATCAGTGTATAATTAGCATGTCCTACAACATCAATATTACTTTAGTTAAGACAGGGTATCAATCATTATAGATACAAGCTAAATATGTAAATAAACAATTTTTAGTTTTAAATACTTGAATTATTATACATTTTCTATAAATCTTCTCGATTGATGTTACTGAGTTGTATATATACTTCATCAGGACTTATTCTTTGTAAGCCTAGTACTTATTCTATCGGTCTCTTTTGCTGAACCACTAAGTTACGGGGACCTAAACACACCAGCGATGTTGTCAAGCGATGTTGGGGGGACAAACACAGACACACAAACATACACATGCACATACATATATATATATATATATATGACGGGCTTCTTTCAATTTCCATCTACCAAATCCACTCACAAGGCTTTGGTCGGCCCGAGGCTATAGTAGAAGACACTTGCCCAAGGTGCCAGGCAGTGGGACTGAACCTGGAACCATGTGGTTGGTTAGCAAGCTACTTACCACACAGCCACTCCTATGCCTATATATATAATTTTTAGTTTAGTATACTTTGAATTGTTATACATTTTCTATAAATCTTCTCTTTTGATGTTAATAAGGTATACATGTTTTTAGTGATTAAGCTATTTAATTCCTTTTCTATGGTGTTCTGCCCTACCTGATTATTTTAGTTTTTTATTATTTTATAATAGCCTTTATGTATAATAAATCTAATTTTTGTACCTGTATAAATTCATACTTAGCTTATATAAAACAATACTGGTATATTCACTACTTAAAATAAACTGCTTAGATTATAAATAAATTAATTGATAGTTAGCATGTTCTTTTACCTCAGTACTCCTTTATTAAATACCAGTATATACCAATTGATCAATATTCACAGATACCATCTGATAAGTTAGTATTTAAGTATATAATATGTATAAATATTAAACTATTTCTAGATAATTTCTTTTCCTTCCTCTATTATGGTAAATGTTTGGTACATACTCAAAAAACTTTTTATCCTTTTGTTATAATATTCTTCTGAATAACCCTAAACTTTAACTTTATACAATAAGGCAATCATCATCATCATCATCATCATCATCGTTTAACATCCGCTTTCCATGCTAGCATGGGTTGGACGATTTGACTGAGGACTGGTGCAATATTGTTTAAAATATTTAACTATAGTAGTACATGATAAGATTTCTGTTTCATTACCAATGGTCTGCTAGTGGCCAACCCCCTTAATTGTCAGCTAGCATCTTGATTTCCTTTACCAAATTTCATGATATTGCTTCTAATAAATCTTGATAGTTTTTTTTTTTTTTTTATGACTGTGTCCACTATGATTTCTGTCAACTCCTCAGCCCTATTCCTAACAGACACTGCTCCTTGTTCTCTCGGCCTTTTTGATAAAACTAGTCTGTAAATTAAAACTGACCCCATAGAGCAGTGACAAGCAAAATCTGTAACAAGTCTTTCTTCCTGATACCTTAGTAGTTTCTAAGCTGAAGTGAAGGCAGCATGTTCTTTGTCTATCTCCTTAACTTCTAGATTTTAAGTAAAATTATCTAATTAAATTCTATGTCTTTGTGCAGCTGAGGATTGCTCTGCATTTTAATTGATGCAATGGTTCAATTAAATGGAGTTGCGTGAAACAATCGTACAGCATTACCTCTGGATATCCTTGTTGCTTATGTTGATTTTAATCACCTTATTTTGAAATTGTATGGATAAAAGCGTACTAAACTCTGGTGCCTCAACTTAAGTACCATATTCATCTGAATCTAAATTTTTGCTATAAAAGATATAAATAGATTCAGAAGAAAATAGACATTTTCTTTTAAATCTTATGATGAAGTAGAATTAAAAGATAAAAGTAATAAGATCATAGTCTCAATATTTACATCTTTATTATTTGTTTGCAATTGATAAGTGAAGTAAAGCCACTACTAATTGACATATATATATATATATTACACACACACATTCATGCTTCCATGTTAAATAAAAAATGGCACATTGGTTAATGTATCCTAGAAATACAATGTCTGATAAGCTGGGGTAGTCATGGTTACAATGTCTCTAATCATAGACTTGTGCATTTATGACTAAACAACAACCACCATCACAGTTCTATCTACCAGACCCTTCTCTCTCTCTCTCTCTTGCAAACATCACTGACCATGCTTCCTCAGAAGCTCACCCAGAGCTAAATAAAAACAATGAGGTTGCTAATGTCACAGTCACTGACAATGCCAACAACAAGAACAATTATAGATAAGAAAACTTACTTAATAATGAAATCAAACTCTGCTCCTATTAACATAATGATGCCTAACAATGTTGAGATACCGCCATGGACAACAGGGACGAAAGTGTGTTCCAGTGCTAACAACATACGGCGGTCTCTACTGCCCACAGATGTGATGAAACCCTGCAAAATAGAAATGAAACATTATCATCATGCTAACCAGTATCAACATCATCATCGTAACCATTATCATATAACATCATCAATTACCATCTCTTCTATGATCATATTTATTTTAATCCTCCTACACAATAATCATCAATCCCTTTCTACTCTGCAAATATTGGTTTCAAATTATGGCACAAGGCCAACAATTTTGAGGGATGGAGTAAGTCAATTACTTTGAGCCCAGTGTCCAACTCTTACTTATTTTAATGACCTTGAAAAGATGAAAGGCAAAGTCGACCCTGGTGGCATTTGAACTCAGAAATGTAAAGACGGACGAAGTGCTGCTAGGCATTTTGCTTGACATGCTAATGATTTTGCCAGCTTGCCACCTTCTACTCTACAAATATTATCAACCCCTTCGTCCATCCCAGTCCACCTTCTCTTCATTAGAATCAACAGGTCAACTCTTCTGCTGCTATTGCTCCTCCTCTTTCTCCCCCCTCCCCCTACTACTACATAGTCATGGCCATTGCCACCACAGTTAGTGCCACTGCTTGACATCACCAGTAAAAAAAAGAACTCCCCTGAGGCACAAGGCCAGGCAAGGTTGTTTTTAATGGAAGACCAGCAGTCGCTCATGCATACCAGCCTCACATCTCTACACCACTGATGTTATCCAAGGGAACGGCAAAGGCCGATACAGCTTGGCACCAGTGATGTTGCAACTCATTTCTAGAGCAATGTGAAATAAAGTATCTTGCTCAAGAATACAACACACAGTCTGGTCCAGGAATTGAACTCACTATCTCATGATTGTGGGCCTGATGCTCTCAACACTGAGCTACGAGCCTCCACTTTGACATACCATTAACACAATTGCTATCAACAGATATAAAGCCTGCAGATTTATGACTATCATCACAACTATTGCTACCAATTCCTACAGTGACCATCACCAAAGCCAATGACAAATTCCTATAATTCTGACCAGTACCTACATCTAGCACCACTAATGTCAGCAGTGACTAGCATTGAAAACTATAACTAATGAGATTCCAACTGTAAGCTGATATAGATCAAGCCACCATTAAACAAATCAATGACAGATGTATGTAATATAAGTCATGCAGATGTTGTTACTGTTGCAATACTTACTATGCATACATGTGCAATAAATTCCATGCCAATGCCAACAGCTATGACCAAAGTAACTGCAGGCACTGCACTTAGCTTGATTCCTGCAATACCCATAAAACCAAGGAGTTGTAACACCAAACAAAGCAGTATCGCCATCTACAGAAGAAAAAAAAATATATCATACTGAGTGAATATCATTCTATGTGATAGGTTGGAAAGATTCTGGACATTATCATAGAAGATGGTTAATGCATGTGATAACATGAATGTGTGTGTGTGTTAGATAGATAGATAGATAGATAGATAGACAGACAGACAGACAGAGAGTTTGTATTGTTGTCTAACTCCAAATTAGCTCTGAATGAGCAGACCTATGATCACAAAAATGATCCAGCCAGTCATAATAGTCTGTTTATTTGTATATAACATATTCATCCATTATTAAGATGATAGGATGTTACCCGAGGATATTTGGCAGTTATTTTTAACAGTTGATTCTTTAGAATGAAAATATAGTTGTTGTTGATTAATCCAAGGTTAAGCCTGATTATAAGAATTGTGTGATTATACACAGACAAAAACTGTGCCAGAGCTTCCAGATGCATAACTGTATACGGAAAAGTAACAATAAAGGGAAGTGGGGAGAAGATAGGAAAAAAGACAATAAGATGTAACGTGAGAGAGATTTGGCTGCTATTTCTTTCAAGTTCAGTAACCATGTAGTGGTTCCCATGTCAAAAAGAGTGAACAGTGTGAAGAGATTCAAACAAGAGGAAAAAAATAAAATATATACTTACCACAATTACAGCTATCCATAAGTTGACCAGTATGATAGCAATGACAAGGAATGTCATTATAAGGATACACAAAATAGACAAGGAGAGGTACATGCGAAGGTGCAAATACTGCTCCCAGTAGGTAAAAGGGACCCCACGTGGGTAATTAGGGAGTCCTTTGCCTTCAAACTCCTTACATATGGAACGGATGTGCTGTAAGAGATAAAAATAAGAATATATATATATATATATAATTTCAAGTCACATCAAGATGTGAATTTTCAATTTCAGTTTTGTTGATAGCAATATATGTAATTTTTGTTGTGTCTAGGGAGAGTCATTATGCCAATTAACACAAACACTGGTTCAATTCCACTCCTTTTCTTTATTATTAGTCAAATGGATAAATATCCAATTAACTAATTTGTTTTGTTTTTGTTTGTCAAAGCTCTTTCATTCCTACTCACAACTTTTTCAATTTCACATTATAAATATAACAGTAAAAAAGACAAGTGGTTATTTGCAAGCATGATAATATGGTTGAACTATAAACTGAGGATTAAGGGAAAAGAAATGTGAACTTACTCGTACAGTTTCAATCATATCACTGGTGTTGGATAAATTAGTTAGGTAAAATGGCAACTGAGCATACTGTATTTGGTGAGATTTGAATACTGAAAATGGTAAGAAATGGTATATGGTAAGGTGGTATATAATGGTATGAAATATATAAACTGTAAAGTCAACATAAACTTTTAGAAGAATTCTACAAAAAAAAAGTGTTTAGAGAAAGTAATAGTGTCTCAAAATACTGACTTAAAAAACGATTGTAAAATATGATTAAATCATTTAGAACCCCTTTTTGCTTAAATCCTAATGTCCTAGCGTCTCAGTGATATACAAATACAAACATTAAAGTGAACTGTTTGTAGATAGCACTGGTAATTTTATTTACACTTAAATATGTACATAAGAGTGAGAAGAAAAAAAAAAAATTCGCCACCTTAGGTTGAAAATATTGCAATGCTGGGAAACCTCTCTAATGACTTTTGAGACATGCTAGCACACTTGCAGCATTGCCACGGGTGATGGCGAGGCTGATGTGCTGGAACAACCAAGTGCCCTCACGGACTTCACCAGTTATCTCTGCTAGGTGAGCTGCCAGTGAAGACAGGAATCTTGTAATCAGTGGTCCAACCCCACCAAACGTCTATAGATGTTGTTCAAATACTAATTCACTTCTTTTATTAGCATTCATGTCAATGATTTCAGGCTTTTTCTGTGGAAAAACCTTATGATATGAACACATTAAGAGCAATCTTGACTATCTTTTTGTCTTACCAACTCATCATTTTGTTGAATATAGTGGGCATGTCATCCACAATGAAAATAAAATGGCCAGTAAATCAACTGAGAAAGAAAGATATTGAAGACTGCAGAATAGAAATCTTCTACTGGTCAGTTGTATAAACAAAGGTAGGCTCTTACAGTTTAGTTTCCAGCATTGAAACACATATCAGTTCAGGGTCCAAAAATAGACTGAACAGTCGAGGGAGTACAACCTGTTTAGGTTGACACACTGTACTCCATGTTTCTGTATAATCTTCAGCTAGATGGCGAAATGATACAAGCTTCTTAATTACAAAAAGTCACATCAATTCTATTGAATTGCCACCTGACATAAATCTGCTCAAGCTTACCTTCTAAGCTTCTATCTCGATAGTCATGGACAAAGGATTTTAATGGTGGGTAGAAATCACCCATAGCTGAGTCGTATCCTAACACATCAGTTCCTCGCCAGGCTGACAAATAGTTATAGAATCCTGATGGGTTGATGATGCCATCCTTAACAAGACGTACTTTGTGAACCTGGAAATACAGGGAGAAATAGTATAGGTTATAATACAATGTGGCTAAGTGGTTCAGGTATGTATTTATAGTGTTTAACATAAAGGTGTCTGTACAGTCTATGCTTACAGTGTGTATATCTGCCTGTATGCTGTATGCCATTATGTTAATTCTGTATTGCATTGTGTTAAGGTACCACATACACATGCCATACAACATGTACCATGGTGTATGTAGTCTATATCAGCTATGTATTGCATATTTGACAAAAGCAATATACTGTGTTTAATTTTTTTTTAATGGCCATGCTGGGGCACTGTCTTCAAAGGTATAGTCAACTGCATCAATACCAGTACTTATTGTAGGGATCTTGGAAGAATGTGAGGCAAAGCAGAAGTGGGCAAAATTTCAATTCAGAATGGAATGATACAAAAAGTATTTTGTCTGCTGTTTTTTGTCTTTTGCCAACCACCTTCCATGTTTGTAAATATCTATATCACACACACACACACACACACACCTATGCAGGCATGATTGCGTTGTGTGAGGTTCAAAGCTCTAGGCAGGTATCTTTTACAATACTTTTGGAATTGACCAAAATTATATTTACTATGAGAATATGATCTGGTAGGTGGAAACTAACAATGTTTCCACATTGTTAGTTTCCACCTACTGTCATTGCATGTATGTGTGTGAGCATGAGTCTGCATTATATATCATCATCATCATCATCATCATCGTTTAACGTCCGCTTTCCATGCTAGCATGGGTTGGACGATTTGACTGAGGACTGGTGAAACCGGATGGCAACACCAGGCTCCAGTCTGATTTGGCAGAGTTTCTACAGCTGGATGCCCTTCCTAACGCCAACCACTCAGAGAGTGTAGTGGGTGCTTTTACGTGTCACCCGCACGAAAACGGCCACGCTCGAAATGGTGTCTTTTATGTGCCACCCGCACAAGCCAGTCCAGGGGCACTGGCAACGATCTCGCTCGAAAATCCTACAGGAGCCAGTCAGGCGGTACTGGCAACGGCCACGCTCAAAATGGTGCATCTCATGTGCCACCCGCACAAGAACCAGTCCAGGGGCACTGGCAACGATCTTACTTGGCTTGCCGGGTCTTCTCACGCACAGCCCATTTCCAAAGGTCTCGGTCCGTAGTCATCGCCTCGGTGAGGCCCAATGTACGAAGGTCTTGCCTCACCACCTCAGCCCAGGTCTTCCTGGGCCTACCTCTTCCACGGGTTCCCTCAACTGTTAGGGTGTGGCACTTTTTCACGCAGCTATCCTCCTCCATTCTCACCACATGTCCATACCAGCGCAATCGTCTCTCTTGCACGCCACAACTGATGCTTCTAATGTTCAGCTTTTCTCTCAAGATACTTACACTCTGACGGGTATTATATATATATCTATAAACATATATAGATGCATGTGTTTATGCTTACACAAATCTAAAAACTAGTTTAGTTCATATTGCTGCTCTTTAGGCATCGCTTTATTAGTGGATTCAGAGGAAATAACAGACTTAAAAACAAATATTGAGGCTGATATAATTGACTTAAATCTTTGAATATGGTGCTTCAGTATGGCCACAGTCCAATGACTGAAATCTGTAAAAGAATCTCTAATCAATTCTTACCTGATTGACATCAAAAGGATCGTCAACATTGCCAGTCTGGGCCAGAAGTCGGAAAGCCAAAATACCATTCTGAGAGGCATTTTGGTACCATTTCCGTGGACCAATGCACTTATTAGCCACATCATCATCAAAAGACTTTTGTAAATCTGAAATTAAAAAGGGCAAAAAATGTTGAGTAAGCGAAGGATTTCAGATGTATAACAAATGAAAGCTGAAGAAATTAATACATGAACCCAAGGTAAGGAGAAAGAAGGAAATAAAGGGTTGTTTTTTTAAAATTAGTAGCATACCATGGAGCCATTCTCTGAAAAGTTGTAGCCAGAATGTGGGCAGAGAACCATCTTCTCGCTTGATGATGTGATTGACTTGTTGGAATGCTTTGTGATAGGAATACAGTAACTGCTGGTTGTGAGCATAATCAAAGTTGTTCTGTGGAGAAACACAAGCAAAATGAAAATGAGAATGAGAGGGAAATTGGGAGAGAAGAGAAGAAAATAGTGGAGAAAGTGTACATATATATATATATTGTATTTCGGGATGATCTTTTTTTTCCCCACCAAATAAACACATTCACTATATATTCGTTCTTCACTCATTTATTACTGTTCTTATTTTTAACTCATGTCCATTGTCTGGAAATCTTTTATTACATATCTATGACCTCTCATATATATATATATATATATATATATATATATAAAACAAATGAGAGAAAGGGGAAAATGGAATCCATGAAATACTTTACTAATCACAATGATAGTTTTGACCCATCTTGCATCAGTCCCTCATGGGTGAGATACTGTACAACTGGCTGTGGTGCATCCTCTGGTGCAGATGTTTCTCGTCCGGTGACTTTTCAAATAAACTCAGTTTTGCTTGGTTCTATCATAATGCATGTGGTTATTTGCCTGTAGCTGGTTGCCTATGTATGTATGTGTGTGTGTGTGTGTGTGTGTGTGTGTGTGTGTGTGAGTGAGAGAGAGAGAGAGAGAGAGAGAAAAAGAGAGAGAGAGAGAGAGAGAGAGAGAGAAAGAGAGAGAGAGAGAAAAAGTATGTGCAGGTATGGTGTCTTGTTTCATTCTATTCATGAAGTACAAAATCCCAATTTTTTTTTTAAACAAATGAGAGTGGAGCTGCACAGTTAAGGTACTGGGCAATTTTTGAGCACATGTGCATGCACAACTTCAGATCTTGCTATAGCTGTTGTGCTGTGCTCCTGAGCAAACCATCTAACCCTGCTGAGCCAGTTTGTTTGATTGAAACTTTCACATAATATGGATGATTAATGGAAGAATGTCAACTGTCTGCTTGTAAAAAGAATTGATCTAACAAATATTTTATCTCACCCATGTAAGCATAAGGAAATAGTTGTTAATACAATTTGGTAAAACGAGAACACCTAATGAAATTTATGACTGCCTTCATAGTCAGATTCTGCCAAATGCACCCAAGAGCAAAGGGAACTGTCTTCTGCAATGGCCTTGCACAATGTTTCTGTCTCCCAAATTTCCATTACAGGGCTTTGATGAAGCTAAGATTATAACCAGAGACACTTGCCAAAGTTGTCATGCAGTGGAACTAAACCCATATCCAAAATTAAAACCACACAGTTGTAAAACAAATCTCTTAACTATGCAGTCATGCATGTGTTGTAAACATAGAAAGGACTGAACCAAAAAGGATATCTATATAAAAATGTCAGGATCTAGCCATCCTGACCAATGAGTAAGGGACAGGACACTGTCCTGGAAATCAGGTCATTATAAAAATGTAGAAATACTTATATATTTATTAACCTTTGTCACAGCAAAGAAGTTGTAAAATCCAAAATATTTGGATTTTGCTTCCAAGAAATTGTACTCGGCCGTTCCATGTGGCACAATGTCTGTAAGTTCTAAGCCGTCTTCCACAAGTGTGATGCCATAAATACCAATGAGTGTGATAATCAAAAATACTACAATAGTGAAAACCTGGAAATAAAGAAATATGTATGAGTCTTTCATCATCCCAATTCAAAATAAGAATCAATAAAAAAATTTAGGTTTCTATAAAATATTTCAGAAATTTTTAATTGTAAATTATAACATATTGATTGCTCTTTCTCATTATGTGCTCACTACATTAAGTGTGTTAGTAATCACGGTTGATCTGAAACTAAGCAATAAAAAACACAAAGATCATAACTAACAGAAACAGTTATGGAAAGCAACAACAAATGTCACTTGTGTTGCTGAACCCACCTTTGTTGGTGTCTTCTGTAGAAATGGCCCATAATGATTCTTAACAATATTTGCTAACGAGAAGTTGAAGCATTCATGCTGCATCTGTAGCCAACAATCCTTGAATGAGACGCTGTCAATTGGTGTCAAACACTGACGAGACGATGTATTGGATGGACATGCTGCAAATAGAAATCATTGAAGAATGAGGTTATGGTCTCCACCGAAAATTTCCTTTCATCTTTCTCAAATAATAATTTCACTGTTCAATCTACAGACAGATACACACATACACTTGTATGTATAAAGGAAGAATATGTACACACACACAATCATCATTTTAACATCCATTTTTCCAAGCTTGCATGGATCAGGTAGAATTCATTGAACCAGAGTTTCTACAACTGGATGCCCTGAAATATATAAAAATAAATTCAGGCTTACCTGGAGGATATACAGGAGTTTGAATTGGTGGTTTTTCAGTGAGTACGGACTTGAGTGAATTATCTGGAAACAGGACTTTCAGAGGTTTATCAGAAACAAGGAGTTTTGGAGATTTTTCATGAAGAATGGCTCTTGGATATTTTTCTGGAACATTTGAAGGTTTTCCTGGAACTAGGGCATTTGTAGGATTTTCTGGAACAAGGGCATGTGGAGATTTTTCTGGAACAAGGGCATTTGGAGTTTTTTCTGAGACAAGAGCATTTAGAGGTTTTTCTGGAACAGGGGTCTTTGAATGTTTTTCTGGAACGGGGGCCTTTGAATGTTTTTCTGGAACGGGGGCCTTTTGTGTTTTTTCTGAATGTACTGGCTTTGTTGAGTGGCTTTGATTGACAACACGTTCTGTTGGCTGCATTGCTAAACAGGTGACTGGCTGAGAGCCATTAACAGAAATTTTAGTTACGGTCTGATGAATAGCAACACTTGATGAGGTATTTGGGATGCTCAGGTGTGTTGAACTGTAACCAAAATGTGATAAACAGTGTTCACTGTCCCTTTGTGGTTGTAATTCTATCACTTGGTTGGCCATTGAACTGTGGGAAAGAAAATTTGGTTTATTAGCTGCCATTTTATGTGTTAGGCAAAGCAAGAATGTGTACAAGTAAATTGTGTCCACCCACCCCACAGTTAATTATTCTACTGAAGAGTTTATTTAAAAAGAAAAGAGCTAACTTCATTGTTATGATGATAGTTAAGCAGTTATTTAGACACAGCTTAGCCCTCAACTAAGCAGATCCATCACTATGATGTTTTTGAGCAGATATAGTATATCTAGGACTACATTATTCAATGTGTCTGTCTGTCTTTTAATTCTAGCAGGTCATGTGACCATATAGGTATTCCCATGATGACTTGTGACATGCATTTTTACATAACAACAGTCATGTGACAACTTTATTTACCACCCTTTTTGTGACCAGAGTTTTAATGAAATACATTTTCTATGTTTTAGTAAATTTCCACAATAGTAAAATCTTTGGAAACATTCAGTAAAATATCAAAATTCCTCATTAAGTTAATTACTATAATTAACATTATTTATCAAAAGATTTTTTCCATGAAATTATGATGAGAGTGTTTGGATTTAAATATGAACACTTTATGTCACAACATCTGCCTCAACAAATGATAGATGACCATTTAAAGGTTTCTCAGAAACTAGGAAGCCTTTGGAAATTATACTGGAATAAACCTTTGGAATTTTCCCCTAAAATAGTTTATATTCTTTGTGTGGAATTTAACCAAATCTCCAGTAGATTGCAATACCTTTCCTAGGCAGATGTTAAATGATAAATGGGTTCTCTGAAATTCTTAACACTATGAATCTTGGTATAATAATGTTTTCTACAGAATTATTCTGATTTGTTGCATTTTTTCGTTATTATGGTTTAGTCTAGGGCCAGGCAGGATTAAGCAGATCTAATCAACAATCTTACTTTTCGTTGTATGCTCACACCTAAATTATTCAATGTGTACTTCTTTTCTAAGATGTGACCCGAGGGAGATTTAGTTACTATTTCTAGGAAGGTGAACAATCATGTAAATGCATGAGTTGCTTTTAATTAAAATGTTAATGGTTCATATAGGTGACATAAAAGCTTGTAATAATATAAAATAACTGTTTTAAAACTCAGTAATATAAGCAAAGTTGTTTATAGAAAGAGAGGAGGAAGAAAAATACCTTTGGAAACAGCAGAATACATCAATTCGTTTATCTTCACGTCGAACTAAATCCCAACTAACAACTGCAGGTAGGATCAGAAGGATAGAACTAAGATTGAAGAACACAAGAATTGCAGCCTGAAATAAACAATTGTTGAAATATAGTATGACATAATATACACAACAGTTTATGGTAACACATACAAGATATATTATATATAGAGATAATATGTATTGTGAACCATGCATCTGTTTACTGTATGACAAGGTACACACACACATCACATAATACACATCAATATTTCCATCCACACATAAGTGTGTGCATGTGTGTACGTTGTAAGAAGTGAGCAAAAGGAATGATAACAAAAAGGACATCTGGTCACAAAACAATGCCTCAAGATAACTGTCCAAACCATACCAGCATGGAAAACTGGACATGAAATGGTGTACTGATAATGGAAGCTGAAGAGAGACAAAGGGGGAGAGAGATTGAGTGAGAGAGTGAGAGAGAGTGAGAGAGAGAGAGAGAGAGAGAGAGAGAGACGTATACTCCTTGCTATTTTGATAGGAATACACATTTCATATTAGTTTTAAAAAGATTTAGTACAGGAAACCACATGGTTTCGGGTTGTCCCACTTTGTAGCATCTTGGGCAAGTGTCTTCTAGAATAGTCCCAAGCTGACCAATGCTTTGTGCGTCAATTTGATTGATGGAAACTGTGTGGAAGCACATCGTATATGTTTATATATGTGTGTGTGTGTGTGGGGGGGGGCATCTTTGTTTGCCACCCACACTGCTTGACAACTGGTGTTGGTTTGTTTATGTCACCATAGCTTAGCAGTTCAGCAAAAGAAATTGATAGATTAAATACCAAACTTAAAATGGGGTCAGTCTGTTTGACTAAAACTCCTACAAGGTGGTGCTTCAGCATGGCTGCAATCCAATGACTGAAACAAGCAGTAGATAAAAAAAAAATCTACTCATATGGAATGAGAACCATTATAAAACCAGTAAAGTATGAAGGTCACAACTCGTCATGTCATTACAACGCTGCTATAGAAGAACTACCTCTGTTACATCACCAGGAAAGAATGAAATCCAGAGTTACCACAAGCACACTATGGGTAAAAATTGAGAGCCATCACTACAGCATTGGTAACCCTTTAGCATTCAGATTATTCTGTGAAATGTAAGGCTTAGTTATTCAATTGTTTTGTATTAATCATCTAAAAGCTGTGAGATTTTGATGATGTGGTTGTTCATTTTTAGATTGACATTGTAGGGTAGGTGTGAGAGACCAGATATGGCTGGTTTGAACAGAAAGAAGGGAGAAACTTCTGGCCAGATATGGCTGGTTTAAATGCTAAGGGGTTAATCATCATCATCATCATCATTGTTTAACGTCCGCTTTCCATGCTAGCATGGGTTGGATGATTTGACTGAGGACTGGCAAGCCAGAAGGCTGCACCAGGCTCCAATCTGATCTGGCAGAGTTTCTACAGCTGGATGCCCTCCCTAACGCCAACCACTCTGAGAGTGTATCATTAAATCCACTGGTAAATGAGACAAGGGAGCCAAGTTTGTATTATAGAACAAGAGGTAGTCTTAGACAGGTTGGTACCAAAGGGGTTAAAGAAAATCAAGCAGTCCAAGAGGAAGGAAGTTGTGAAAGAAGACCAGACCAGTTAAGAATACAAAAAAAAAAAAAGAAAAAAAAAAGCAAAGCTACCTTCTCGAGTCATACCAACTCATAAGAGTCTGTTTCATGGCCTCATGGTGTATATATTCCCCACCTGAAGGGGACACCAGTCTGTTGCAGGATTACTTATTTTTGACAGCTGAATGGACTGGAGCAGCATGAAATGAAATGTGTCACTCAAGAACACAATGCCACCTGGCCCAGGAATTGAAACCACAATCTTATGATCATGAGTCCAACACCCTAACCACTAAGCCACATGCTTCCACATGCAAAGAAGTGGTGAAGGGACTGCAACAAGTGGTGTAATGGGTATTCTGGAGAAACTACCCACCACAAATGAATTCCCATTGTTAAAAAGGTGGGCTTAATGATGTAACTGATGTGGCAATAGAGGCTCTGTGGTGCAGTGGTGGCCCTCATCCTCAGCTAGTGGCATATATGTGTGTGTGTGTGTGTGTGCGTGTGCATGTGTATGAGAGATAGACCACGTTACTACTGTTGCTGAAAAATAAGAAGGGAGGGGGGACACCATCGCCACCACCACAGCCACTACTGTAGTTAATAGTGTTACTATTACAACACAATTAATACACTACTATAGAATTAAAAGACAAATTTGGAGTAGAGCTGGACAACTATGCTTAGTCGTAGTAGTGGTAGTAGTAGTAGTGGTGGAGGTGGTAGTAGTAGTAGTAGTAGTAGTGGTGGAGGTGGTAGTAGTAGTAGTAGTAGTAGTAAGAACCAAATAGGGGGAACAAGCAAAACAATTACTACTATCACCACCACAACAAACAACAAATGCTAGTGGTATTGGTGGTGGTAGTAGTAGTAGTAACAACAACAACAACAGTAACTATAGTGGTGATAAGAGTGTCACAGCAGCAGCAGGGCTAAAAGTATATCCTGAGATAGGTTTGGGGGCAAAAGGAAGAGGAGAGGGTGGTGGTAAAATAAGGGTGAGGGCAGTGGCAGTGGTGGTGTAGAACAGTAGTAACCTGAATAGTGGTGGGAGTACTTTAAGAGTTAAGAGGGGTAGGAGGTGAGGGTAGATTACTACTGCTCCCAGGCCTCTTTGCCATACAACCCCTACAGTATCACACAGGCTGTCCTCTTTCAGAGACTTGTATAAACAAAACTGCAGAGCATCATGGGAAATAACAGCCATAGCAAGAGAAAGAGAAGTAAAGGGAGGCAGACAGACAGATAGATATGAAGAGAGAAAGAGAGAGGCAAGAAAAGATGGAAAAGAAATCAAGAAATACCTTCTACCCACCTTTCCCTCCCAAATTCTATCTATTTTCCTACCTACTTGCCAGTCTGTCTGTCGGTCTATCTGTACAGCTATCTGTCTATCTAACCATTTCCTCTTTTCATCATCCTTATTGTGTCTCATCCCACCTAAGCTCAGGACACTTAATCTAATTGTTCTTCTTCTGTAAGGAGGAGAGACAAATTCTTTTAAGATAGGTGGGGGTGAGTCACAAATAGATATAGATAGGTAGATAGATTGATATAGATAGGTGGATAGAAAGATATATAGATTGAGAGAATCACAAGATAAATAGGTAAGTGAATAAAAAAAATAGCTGCAGGTGTAAGAGAGAGAGAGAGGGGGGAGAGAGAGAGAGAAAGAACGGCAGAAAGTGAAATGAATGAAAAGAAAGAAAATAGGGGCTTCTGTTGACCTACAAGCCATCAAAGTCAGAAGGGACCTAGTGACAGTCAATGCTGGGGGAGAAAAATAGGCCTTTTCCACAACCATGGTAGATGGGAATGAGATGAAGGGATGATTGGCTGACACAAAAGGAGAGGAAAGAGCTTGGCTTTTAAGGATCTAGGAAAAGTCACTGGGAAGAGAAAAAAAAATCCCATAAAATAGTCACACACACACACACACAAAGTTACATGAAATCATTATTTCCATTCCCTTTTTTAACTCCTTAATGTTATTCCACAGACATGTGGAATATGAAGGATAAATCTGGAGAATTTATTTCAAAAATAAAATCTTTCATTCATAAATATTACATGTATATGTGTAGATCTGGATGTATGAGTGTGTATACAAGTGTGCAACAAGTATGTGTGTGTGTGTGTGTGAGAGAGAGAGAGAGGAAGAGAGAGGGTGAGAGTGTGTTGTGTGTCTATATATGTAATTATTAGAGTGTATGAGAATAGCATGAGCATGCATATATGAACATGTTTGCACATTAGTGTTTTTTGTGTACTTTCACATCATCATCATTTAACATCCATTGCCCATGCTGGCATGGGTTGGATGGTTTGACTTGGCTGGTATGCTGGAAGGTTGCACCAGACACCAGTCTGATTTGACATGGTTTTCTATGGCTGGATGCCCATCCTAATGCCAACCACTCCAAGAGTGTAATGGAACTCAGCCACCTAACCTCTGTGAAGCCCAACACTCAAAAGGAACTCAGCCGCTTTGCCTTTGTGAGGCCCAATGCTCAAAAGGAACTCAGCCACTTTGCTTCCGTGAGGCCCAACGTTCAAAAGATGTTCTTTACGTGCCACCAGCATGGGTGCACTCGGCTTGATGGGTCCTCTCAAGCATAGCACATTGCCAAAGTTCTTGGTTATTTGTTAACAAGAAGTGACAATAAGCTAATATATTTCTCATACCTCACACTAACAACTTTTCCCAGTCCTTCCCTCACAAAACAGTCATCCCCAGAAATGATGAAAGGTAACAGACAGATGGAATACTATATGTATGCACCTGACAGGTGGAACGTTACAATCATGTACCCTTACAGGCAGAACACTACATGTAAATATCAACAGGTATAATACAATAAATAAGTTCTTATTGATGTCACACTACATTAAGTACTGACAAGTGGTGTATAACAATGAAGAATGAAACTTAATAGTGATGATGTAAGGTGACTGACAGATAAGTAGAATAAATACTACATGTGTATACAAACAGGTGGCACATTATGTGTAAGTGCTAAATGATTGTCAAGTTGCATCTAGGTATCTAGAAGTATTGGTGTGGGTGGTACTATTACAATTAGTGTCAGTAGTAATATGTGGATCAATTGTAACATTAGTGTGGCTGTTAAGTTGGTGAACTAACAACAGATCATCAAAGCACCAGACAAAATGGCTTTCAGTATATTTCTTCTGGCCTTAAGGCAGTGAGTCAGCAGAATTATTAGCACCTGGAGCAAAATGCTTAGCAACATTTTATCCCTCTTTATGCTCTGAGTTCCCCGTCAAAATTGTTCAGGCTGACTTTAGCTTTCATTCTTTCCAGATTGATAAAATAAGTATCATTTGAGTACTGGGGTCAATGTAATCGACTTACTTCTTCCCTGAAATTGCTGGCCTTGTGCCAAAATTTGAAACCAGTATTTTTTCTGGCAGATCACATAAAGTAATTGTGACTTTTTTCCTAGCCAAAATTGTGTTTTTATTACCAGTCAGCATCAAATATTGGGGTGGGCGATGCAATGAAGTGCAAGGTGAATACCGAAGTCCATCTAATCAACTAACCCACCCCCAACAAAAATAGGTAGCCTTGTGTCTAAACTAGAATCAGATATTATTACGGTTTGGGCAGTGTAAATAGATGGAGGCAAAAGTGGTGTTGGTGGTGCTAGAGAAAGTGAAAACAGGTTGGTACTGTTGAAGGTAGTGCAAATGTAATGGTGGAAGCATATAATAGCAGTAGGGGTGGTGGTCATCACTTTTGGCTAGTAACAAGTCAGCCTTGATTGATTAAGACTTATGGTCAAAAGAAATTCCAGCCATGACCATGGACTCTACATCTATAGTATCCAATGTTTCTTACTTTATTCCAAGACATTGGAAAACGTTTTAAGGGAAATTTGGTTGATAGAGTTCTCCATTTCTTAATAGTTGCTGTGGTCTTAGTTGTTGTTAGAAATAGTAGTGGTGGTGGTGGTAGTAGTAGTAGTATTGATGGTGGTGACAGTTGTAGCAGTAATACTACAGTGGTAGTAAGTTGTCACCACCACAAATAGTAGTAGTAGTAGTAGTAGTAGTAGTAGTAGTAGTAGTAGTAGAAGTAGTAGAAGAAAGTGTGGTGGTGATGGTGGTGCTTGTGATGGTATACTGGTGAAGAAAACTATCCTGACCCAAATATGACTTAAGAATAAAAAAAAAAAGGCCAACAAAACAAGAGCCAGAAAGATTGAGAAGGAGCAGCAGAACGATACTGTTATTGTTGTTGATGATGATGATGATGTAAGAAAAAGCATTGGTGGTGGTGATGATGGTGTTATTGAGTGATAGGAAATTGATGTATGGGTTGATAGTGTTAAAACATTTGAGACAGTTGAAACAGCAGGCAGAACACCACCACCACCACCATCATCATCCTCCTCATCATCATCACCATCAAAGTGTGGTGGTGGGTGGCCCTGCTTTCACTTCTTAATCCACTAAGCCCTGTGGACACCCTCCCTGCTCTATCCCCACCCCATACAACATCTGCACATATATTCTCTGTCCCCACCTCTACCCTCTGTTACAGCCACCAACCTAACACATCTCTCTCACCAAGAAACACCCACTCTTACACAAGAATAAACAAGAACATGTAGAGATGTGTCTAGAATTTTACATACATACATATATATGTATGCATATATATAAATTCTAGAAGAATCTCTCTCTCTCTCCACACACACACACATATATATATACATATATATATATATATATATATAAGTAGAAGAATCTCTCTCTCTCTCTCTCTCTCTCTCTCTCTATATATATATATATATATATATATAAATATATATATATATATATATATATATATATATATATATACACACACACATCTATATATAAAATTTATATATAGGTAGATGTATATATATATATATATATATATATATATATATACACACACATACACACACAACATTCCCCCCTCCCCCACTATTACTGATATCATCCATTCCCTATATCTCTCATGTAGAGACACTCACTCTTACACTAAGGTAAACTGAAACATGCAAAGAAACTTCTAGTATTACACACACACACACACAGAGGAGCAGGCATGGCTGTGATTAAGTTCGCTTAGTAGCCATGTAATTTCAGTTCCAATACATGACATTATGGATAAACGTTTTCTACTAGAGTCCTGGGCCAACAAATGATAGAGGGAACTACAATACACTTCATGTTTTTGTGTGTGTTTTTGCAGTTATATATTTACAGAAGTTGAACCCTGTCAAACTGTTCAACCCATGTCGACATGGAACAAAGATGTTAAATGATAATTATGTATTATATATATATATATATATATATATATATATATATATATATTTGTGTGTGTATGTGTATACGAACACACAAGCATGGTGAGGCGAACATCTTTAAATTTAGCTTTTTTCATGGTAAATTTAACTGAAAACAGGACAAGTATTGTTTAATTCAAAGCCCAAAACTGGTATTAAGTTATCTACCATTTGCTCTGCAGCCTTCACAAAGGTAAGAGCTTAAATGTTTATTCACCACCCAATTTCACCATGCTTGTTTTTAAGTGAGCTTTCTGCAGCTTCGGAGTTCATTTGATTCCCACCTCTAGCAAAGCTGGTACTTTTCTAGTTCCATCATATTTTTTAAAACTTGCCTGCATGGTTCACACTTTGAATTGCCACTAATATTATTATCTATTAATAATATACTTGTATATTTATATATACATATACATATATTTCAAGATGTTGAATCTCAGAAAAGTGATTACAAGTGGTTGTATGAAGTGTAATGAAACTGGTGAACAAGACACTTTCAGTCCATGCTAGCATAGAAGAACGAAACAAAGATGTCTGCTGCTGCTGATGATTATGATGATTATATATTATATGTACTGACCTGAAGAGAAAAAGCCCTTAATGCTGGTATAGGGATAATAGCAGCAGCCAGAAAACCCATGATGTTGGTGACAGAGGTGAGTAAAACGCTAACACCAGTCCTTTTCAAGCATTCCCCAGTCCGCTCCTGAAATAAGGGAAGAAAAAAAGATGCAATGAATGTGACATATGATTTATTGTGGGAAGATGGATAATTCTATTATGATAATGATGATTATGATGTTAAAAAGACTAATGTTGAAAATCTGCATTGATGGAAACCAGTTATACCTACTCAGCTAAGGTTTCATGTGTCCCAAGCAAGGAATTTCATGAGAAATCTATCAATGTATACAGATTAGTGAGATTCAATATATTAATATACATACATATTATATATATATATATATATATATATATATATATATACATATATATATATATATATATACATATATATATATATATATATATATACACATACACAATTCAAATATAGGATAAAATCTTTATAAGAATTTATCAAGTAGTTAGCATGAAAAAAACCTCATAAGTGAAAAATCCATCAATTATTCCCTATAAATATATTTATTTATATTAAGGGCATTACTATACATAAATGCCTCACGTTTGTGCTTATTATGGTAGTTTTGACTTTTAGAGTCCCGTCTAGTGTGAGGCATTTATGTATAGTAATGCCCTTAATACAAATATATATATATATATATATATATATAAGTAAATGTTTATGAAAATGTATGAAAATGTATGTATGTATATATATATATATATATATATATATATATACGTGTGTGTATGTGCATGTATGTATTGGCTAGGGATCATGGGTAAATGGGTATGTTGAAGAAAATTATCTTGTGACATTTATTTGTCCATCAAGATGGACCTAGCCATTTGATAAATAGAGAACAAAATAAATACCAGCAAAAAGAATACAAAAATATATGAAACTAAAGAACACCAAAAAAAAAAAGTCCAACCATTTGAACATGAAGAGGGTGTGTAATGAGTGAAAAGGAAGAGAGGAAAGAAATACTTACGAGCATCTCTGGCAGCATGAATAGATATAAAAATAAAATTTAGCATACAAAGAAACTGCTTACTCATTTGTAGTATTCTTCTGATTAATTAACAAAGTATTTTTTAAATCTACCATGTTTCCATTGGTAACATGGTTAAATAGTCCATTGTACATAGACACATACATACACATATGTATATATATATGTGTGTGTGTATGCGCATGTGTGCATGCATGTATAAGTCTTGAGTGAATGCTTACAGACTACACTGAGCTGTGACTACAGACTACGGTGATATTTATTGACATTTCTCATCAATAGATTATACGCCAGCTTTGCACATTTGAATTCCTCTCGAATAATGAATCTCTTAAATGAAAAACAGGAATACATTGGTAACAAAAAGAGCACCAAGGGGTAAAAATGCTGCCTTAAATGCTCCCCAACTGAGCCATATTTGCATGGAAGAACAGATGTGAAACAAAGTCATTTATATATATAGAAAGATACATAAATACATACCATAAAAGGAATGTTATTGCTATTTTCAGCATAGGTGTGAGCTATGAGGAACATATCATCAACTCCAAGACCCAAAGCTAGAAATGGAACAATCTGAAAGAAAAAAAAAATCAATAAATAAGTGTTTCACATTATATATTTATGAATTGGGAGGTGTGAGTATATTTTACAGTATATAAATTCTCTCTTAGACAAGGAGCTTCCATGCTTCCAGAAATTTGCCAACAGTACACCTGTTCTCCACTCCTGTTTCTTCGTTCTTCTTTTTTGTTTTTTGAAAGACTTTTTCACTGTTCACTTCCTGTGCATATTCTATGTACTGTTTATGCAGTTTTGGTTACTTTTCTGATGAGTTGTAGTGCACCTAAGCATTCTATACAATAAGTTCATTAAGTATTATATAAATATCTGTCCTTCCATCTTGCCTCAACACATGGACTCATCCAAGTTTTTAAACTCTACCAAATGATTTATGCTGACATAAACCAGTAAAATTTCACCACAAAACTCTGCTTTTAATTTTGAGACTAAAGAAATATCTAAATAAATGTTTTCATACATAAAATGAGGTAAGGAAAAACAAATGAAACAAAATTGCTACTTACTTGTGTTGTGGACGCATTAAACTTGATGCCCAACACAGAACATAAGCCAAGACCAGCTGCTACAGAAAGACCAACAAGCAATACACCAGCAATACCAATAACACATTGAGAGTTAACAGCATCATTGCACTTCAACAAAGATATGCAGGCATATAGCAACTGAAATTAAAACAAAAATAACAATTATAATGAATTCTCCCCCTTCCACAGATGACTTCTTATATAGATATATATTTATATCTATATATATATATATATATATATATATATATATATATATTATATATATACATGCATATATATATTTTCAGTTATTTGGCTGTGGTCATGCTGCAGTATCACCCTTTAGTTGAACAAATCGACTCGGACTTATTCTTTGTAAGCCTAGTACTTACTCTATCAGTCTATTTTGCTGAACAGCTAAGTTATGTGGATGTAAGCACACCAACACTGGTTGTTAAGTGGTGATGGTGGGGACAAACACAGACACAAAAAGAAACACATACCTAGATATATATACACATATATACGATGGGCTTCTTTCATCAACCAAATCCACTCACAAGGCTTTGGTCGGCCCAAGATTATAGTAGAAGACACTTGCCCAAGGCGCCATGCAGTGAGACTGAACCCAGAACCATGTGGTTGGGAAGCAAGCTTCTTACCACACAGCTACTCCTGATATATATATATCCTTTTTTACTACCCCACCATCCTGAATTTTTTATTGATCCTGTAGGATGAAAGGTTATGTTAATTTCTATAGGATTTGAACTCAGAGCATAGAGAGTTGGAACAAACACACCCCAAAAAAAAAAAAAAAAAAGAGGAAAGGATGAATCAGAAGAGATATACTCACCATTACAATGTACCCCAAAGCAATGCGTACAACACTGACACTAGAAAACTTTTCCATGATATCAGCCAGAGATGTTGATGAGAATACATGAATGTGTTGCTGATGCTTGCCATTGTATATGTTGTCCACTTCCTGTTTAAACAAAAACATCACATACAATTAAATTGCTATCTAATTGACAGCCCAAAAAACTGAGATGTTTTTATGGATGGTCAGTCATATTGTAAGTGCCAACCTGTTCAATACCATTAAATCATAATGGAAAATCTTACCATCATATAATACAAAATTTTATTTTTCTGAAACTTATTTTCTACATATTAGCTTAATATACCAGTAAATGATAAAAATAATATATCCTTTTTTTACTGGAATTACTCTGAATATGAAGCTACAGGAATACTCAATAAAACTACAAAATGGAATCACTTAATTTTTCAATGCCTATATTTGTTTCCAACATTACTTACGCATCAATAGCTTTCCTTTTTTTAATAATCAATAATTTGGAGGTGCATTTATCATCATCATCATCATCGTTGTTTAACGTCCGCTTTCCATGCTAGCATGGGTTGGCCGGTTTGACTGAGGACTAATATTTTTCTTTTTATACAGAAATTTGAAACTTATGAAAAGGTTCTTCCAAAAAATTATAATGGAAGAATTTTAATTTAAATACATTTTAATCAAGAAGTTTTGTATCATAGAAAGAGGCAATATGAGGCAGGTTAGTAGCGAAAGTGTAGACAAAAACTATGTAAAGAAGAGCTAAGCAGGTTAAATTTTGGATGAAAATGTTTAGTTAGGCTAAATTGTGCAATGGGAAGACCAGATTTTTGCAAAAATCCCTCTCTTGCGAAAAGAATGAAGTACTTACAGCTGTGAACTTGCGATGCCACGTTTCCAGGATCCTTTTGGCCTTGTTCATGGTCCAGTCAATGGTGCGTACCTTCCTCACATTTTGGTAATATTCAAACATATCTTTCTCACCCATCAACTGGATTATGGACTGTAGAGCCTCTGCTCTATAATGGTAGAGATGAAAGTAAAACATTGAGAGAGTTAAAGCTACTATTGAGACATCTATGTATGTATGCACGAGTGTGTGTGATATTGTTTATGTACTTAGGTGTATTTTTATGCTAACTAAAGTTAGTAAATGGAAACACTATCATCTACATATTTTCCCATTTTTCTTACCAGTAATGAAAGAATGAGTACCAAATATTAAGTAAAATAGGTTACATTGTGTGGTGAAGCTCTCTAACTGTAGACTACAAAAGAATATGAAGGCGAACACTGACTCACAATGAAAAGAAAATATCTTAATGAGTTTGCCAGTGAAGAATTTCATTTTCCTGTAATTTGAGCACCCTGTTAGTGACCACCTTTCTCCAAGATGTTGTCTAATTGCAGGTAAATGAAATTAACTGTCTCACCAACTTGGAATAATACCTGCGCAAGAGCTGTAACTCTTAGTTTGTCAAAAGCTTATCGTGACTTCGCTCTAAATGGTGGTCATGCTTCAGACACATGCTACTGAGTTCAAATCCTGTCATGAGCCACTTCAAAAATCCAAAAGATACTTTGGATAATGTAATCCAATGTGACTCTAAAGAGATAAAGTTGTCATGGTTAGAATGCCCACAATCATGGATATGCTCAATCAGGATTGACCTGGGGCTAAACAACAAGCATCATCAGGTACCAATCAGGAAACCTTTACTTGGTTGCTCTATCTATTGCAAATAGTAGTCTAAATCTCCTACCAAACTATATCCAATGGCCTTAACTGTCTTTGAACAAAGGTCTGCTTGATCAGGGCTAACATGGAACTAAGCAGCAGCAGCAACTTCTACCAACCAGTATCACTAGCACCATCATCAGCACCAATAAAAGGGGATTGCATATTTACCGAACAATGTGATTTGTCTTGTTTCTTCTAATGCCACCTATAATCAAGTCTTCCTGCCAGTGCATGTATTTCGTAGCAAAGCCAGTGCAGCCATTTGTGAGCTCAGCTCCAATGTCTGGGGGCTGTAAATACAATAAGGAAATGTAAAGGTAAAAAAATTAAGAGGAAAAAAAGAAGTTGAAAAAAATTAAAAAAAGAATTAAGGAAGGAAGAAGAAAACAACTTACCAATCCTGATTGTTTGTTGGGTGCTAAGCTGGGACATTTCGGATCCTTTGGATTAAGACATGGCTTTTCTAGGTAGCCACTTTTGATACCAGCCTGGTTGAAAAAGAGAGAAAAAAATGAAAGGAATAATGAAAGGGGGACAGAGAGAAAATAGAGAGGGTAATGAGTGAAGGACCATGTGCAATGAGGGAAAGTGTAAACAAAAGGAAAAAGGAAAAGAAAAAAGATGCAAGAAAACAACTCCCCCCCCCAAAAAAAAAATCCATGGCTCAGTCAAGAAGGGACAGTGCCCATAAGATTTGCAGATCATCCAAAATTGGTTAAATCAGTGTTTCTCAACTATTTTTTTATTGTGGACCTCTTTGATTCCTATTTTACTCAGGTGGACCCTTCTAGTCATTTGATGTTAAGAAGAAAAAAAAACCCTATTATATTTTTATAAGTAAATATTCTTAGGAATTGTATAAAAGCAATTGTTAAGATATTTTGTGTCTTGTAGAAGTGTAGCCAATTTTTTGCAGATAAATTTTAACAACAAAATCTTCTATGTACTTGCAGAAGCCATGTAGAACCCAGTCAAAAATCACTGGGTTACATTAATATGATTGATGTTCACTGCAAACATTGACAGGGCTACAAAGTTAAGTTGTGGTACATGGGGTAGGATTCCAGAGGATTGATGTTGGATAGGAAGGATAACCCAAAGTGCTTAGTGTGTGACTTGCAGAGGTAGGTGTAGGGACACACAGAAAAAAATGTGCTTGGAGACTTTAGATGTGTAGGAGTTTGGTTATCAGAGCACACAGAGCTAGAATGAAAGCCATAACGAAAAATACCTGATGTTTTAATGACTGTCAATTTGACCAAACCCTTATCAAACAGACATCATCAAATTCCAAATTCCTCACCACTTTGTCTTTTTTAGCTGTATGTAGGAGAACATTATCTAATGTCTTTTGTCCTCTATAAAAACACGTGTATGATTTTGAGGGAGATTTGGCTACTATTTCTAACAGGTTGAGTAACCAAATTGCTGCTCCCTCCACTCCCATCACTGATTTGGGTGTATAAATGTAATTAGCATAGGTGTGTGTACATTTGATTAATGTGTGTTTATGTACGTGTGCACATGTACATACACATGTGCACACACACACACACACAGCCAATGAATAAAGGCAGCAAGAGTGGGGGGGGGGGGGTATCTTTTTTTTCCAGATGTCCCTTCCTCTCTGATAGGCTGTGTTAGGGTGAGGAGGAGTAGGAAAGACCATTTAAAATTACAACAGGAAATAGGGGACACTGGTGCATAAACAAAAAGACTGGGCACTGGGAATAAAAAGAGTGGAGGCAATGATAGTGGAGGGAGTGGTGGTATGCCACTGATGGTTGTAGTAGTAGTAGTGATTGTTGTAGTGGTAGTATACTGCTGGCGACCGTTACAGCTGTAGTAGTAGTAGTAGTAGTGTTTGTGGCAGTAGTTACAAAGGTGGTAGTAGATATGAAGGTAATTGTGGTGGTAGTAATAGTGATGTTAGCCATGCTGCTTAATGTAGTGGTGGGGGGTACAGTTACCATTTGTGATGACAAGCAATGATGACGGACATGGTAGTGATCATGGCAGCACTATTGGTGATGGTAGCAGTGATGATGGAAGTGATAGTGGTGGTGGATGGTTGGCAGTAGTGGTTGTGATGGAGGTGGTAGTGTTGGTGATGGTGATAGTAGAGGTGGTGAGCATGTTAAGAATGACATTTGCAGTGGTGGAGATGGTAATGGAGTGTTGTTGTAATGGTGTAGATGATTGCTAGTGGCATGGAAGTCAAGTGGCAGTGGTGGTGCTATAGAGGTGTAAAGGCTGGTGGGTGCCAGATGGTGTGTAAAGAAGGTTGAGGTTGAGAGATTTGCGACCTCAGGATATAAACATCCTTGTCAAGATCTTGTAAAACTGCACCTCCAGGGAGAAAACGAATAAATAAATAAACAGGCCCTTTTGTCAGATGTTAGAAGTAAGTTTGGGGGGATCACCATTTTCTTTTGTCTTGGTGTTACTTGGTCCTATCCTGGGATTCATGTGGATTTGGGAATAACAGTAGTAGAAAAAATGGGAAAAGGATCTCTAATACAAGAAACAATAGTAAGGAGCTGTAAATGCCCTTAATTTTAAATGTAAGGCAACAGATATGGAATTTTGGTTGGTGGATGGATAAGATTGCTTAGATGTATGGAACATCTGGAAACCAAAAGAAAGAGAGACAGACAGAGAACACAAAACATAGTTTAGAGATCATAAATGTGAGTTCAAACACAACTGGATCCTTGGACACTAGCATATCTTTCTATATGAAACATAGTGATCTAGCAAGGGCAGTTCTCATACAGGCAGACCTACTAAAAAAGCGTACACTCCTCACATACATGCTCATTTTGGAGTTGGTTATTCAGTCTGTTGCCACTCAGAGTTATTTGATAGACTGATTGACGAAAAGATGAAAGATTAAACATAGTAAGAAAGTCACTTCAGCCTTTTAGCATTTAAATATATCTGACCTAAATATTCTACCTATTTTATATTCAAATTGGCTAGAGTTAGCCCCTCACACTTATCCTACAATGTCATCCTTGAAAATAAGCAATCACAACATAATGCATGATTAATTGAAAATAATGTGAATTTGACAAAGTAATCAGAATGTAATGTCCCTTGAAGGGAGTTAAAGAAAACTTGAAACTGTACAAGCATAAAGCATATATTTAAATAAAAATAAACTCTACATTTTTGAGTACTCTGAATCATTGTTTGGTTGGTCTGTTGGAAACTTGTAACCAATGATACTAAATATTATTACTGCAGGCCAGATTTCAGTCTAGTGGTCTTATGTTTGGCACAGTTGACATACGGTATGTATGAGAAGTGTCAATACCCTCTGTCAAGATACAAAGAGAGAAAGAGGAAGAAACAGAGAGAGAAGGGAGGAAAAGATGAGAAAGAAGAGTGAGAAGAAAAGAAATAGACACTTACTCGATCCATTACATCCAGTATGACATCCCTGTTACTGATATCTGATTTTTCAACCATTTCTCTTGGATTTAAGTTGGTCCATTTAACATTGTTGGAATATTTCCTGCGGAATAATCAAAACAACAGAAATGACAATATAGCAGAAATACACAGCAAAAGAAATACCTTACTTCATGTGCGAGTGTGTGTGTGTGTGTGTTTGCATGAGACCAGACCTATACATGTTGTATTTTGGGCAGGGGTAGCATGAAGGCTGTATGAATTGACCAGACCTATCACTAAACATGTATCATCCTTAGCCATATCAATTTTCTTTACAGTGTGCACCAAACTATATCACTCAATAAAGAGAGTGTTTTGAGATTTGGTTGTCGTTTCTAGCAAATCATATGACCACATTGAAGTTCATTCATGCCTATAGTTTAATATAAACAAATGAAGTGAGGTTGCAGATACAAGAGGCATGGACATGTTTTGATAATTCAAAAACCATAAGACATTATTATGGACATAATGTAGATGTCTGATATCGAACTATTGGTACTTCCTTTGTAAACACTTTAAACATCCATGAGGTTAAAATGTATCTCTTTGTATGCACAACAGGTGTAAGTAGGTGTGTGTACTAGTATGAGCGTTTTGAAGTGTAATGCGTTAAAATTCTATAGTGACTCATGCTTACTTCCCTTGGTCCAGCAACAGTAAACATGTGACCTATAAAAGACTTTGGACAGGGATAGATTAGCAGATCCTTCTTTCATTGGAGCCTTTGACTCCTGATGGAGCCATTAGGAGGACATCATGACATGTCTGAACATTGCCAATTTACCTACACACACACACACACACAGAAGGAGAGAGAGAGAGAGAGAAAGAGAAGGTGGGGGAATCAACTCTAGTACTGGACTAGTGCTACTTTATTAACCACAAAAGATGGAAAGTAAAGTTGATGTTAGAGGAATTTAAACTCAGGAGTTTAGAAAGCCACAATAAATACTGCAAAACATTTTATCTGCCAACTAAATGTTTTAGACACAAGATGGCTATTAGAGACACATAGATAGGACATACAGAGATATACACATGCTGACATGCACATAGTTGTCTGTCTGTCTGTCTATCTCAATGACACTGTTTCTGTAACAGTGGCACTCATATACACTTATCACAAGATGTTAAGACAAGAATATAGAAACATACAAGCTCTCTCTCACACACACATACACATAACCGTTTCAGTTACAAATTCACCAAATCCACTTACAAAGCTTTGGTTAGTCAAGGGCTGTATTAGAAGACACTCATCCAAGGTGCCACACAGTGGAATTGAACCTGAAACCATGAGGTAAGGAGGCAAACTATTCAACCACTTAGTCACATCTACACTTAAATCGAATGTCCTTTTCTTTTATTAAGATGTGTATTTTGAAGGAATTCTGACTGCTATTTCTAGCAAGCTGAACATCCACTACAGGTTTTGTCATTGATTCCTGGTTGCCATACCTCTGGAAAAATACCTATGTATGTCTGGTGAATAAAAACTTGATAGTCAAGTGGCAGATTGGCAGAATGATTAGAGCATTGAACCAAAATGTGGTATTTGTTCCAGCTCTTTAGATTCAGAGTTCAATTCTTACCAAGATCAATTCCACCTTTCATCCTTCTGGAATCTTATAAACCAAAGTACTTGTCAAGTATTGAAGTTCATGGTTATCAATTAGCTGTCTTCCCTCAAAATTCCCATCCTGGAGCCTCAATCAGAAACCATTATAATTACTTAGTAGTAGTAGCAATAGTAGTATTAATAGTAGTAGCAACAGCAACAGTATTTTTTAATCTGTGTAGACCACCCATGATGGTGAATAGTGGTGGCAGGCACCTAAGCTAAGCTGAGCTGTATAGGTAAGGAGGGAAGGGGCATTTCAGCAGGCATGAAGAGAAGGGAAGGAGAAAGAGTGAGAGAAAACCCATAAAAGTATCAGGGTTAATCAGTCAGACCAAACTGGTGGTACAAACAGCAGTAGAGGAAGTAGCAGTAGTCGTAGTAGTAGTAGTAGGAGGAGGATTATAGTGACAGCAGCAGCGGTCTGCTTATGGCATTATTTGTTACCTACATATCCTTGAAGTGGTAGTATGCTGTTGTTGTTTAGCCCCAGGTGAAAACTGATCCAGTAGACCTACTTATGCGAGGAGTCATTCCAGTTGTACCTATCTAGTTTCTCTATTTCAGTCACTACATTTTGCAGTGTCTTTTATTAATGTTGTGATTTAGTGATGTTGCTAGTATTTTCAAATAGATTGATTTGCCACACACAAACCTTTGCACTGATAATGGTGGTGTTATTGTCACGAATCAATCCTGATAGAGAGGCACTATGACCAATGGAAATATTTTCCTTTTTTTTTTTTTAAAGACAGAGGGTATAATTTGAGTGAGAATTGGTTATTGTTTCTAATAGAGAGAGTGATGAAATACAGGTAGTTTTTATCAGTAGCATCTTCACAAGAAATGGTGGGTAAGGCATGTGAGATTTGACTTCATTGGCTCATTGAATCTAGCTCCCTTGCTAAGACTTGAACCTTGACTGCTTGGTTGAAAGCTAGAAATCCTAGTGATGGTAGTAGTAGTAGTGGCGATGTCGAAAAAATAATGGGTGGGGTACCATTCTTACTTGGTGGTCTAGATGGACTAGTGTAGAGGTGGGAGTTGTCAGTGATGATGATGATGTGGTAATTTAAAAAGAGAATGTAAGATAAGGGGAGGGAGAATCAGCAAGGGCAAAGGGGTGGATGCAGTGCAAAAGGCTAAAAGAAAAAGCAAAGTACATAGGAAAAATATAGTGGGTGTGTTCTGGTGCTGGTTGAGCACTGATTGGGTTCACTGCTATACTCCTGATATATTCACAAAAAAAGCCTCTGTGTAGTTACTCAACCAGCTAGAAATAGCAAACAAATCTTTTTATAAATCACATCTCAATGCCTTAAAACAATATGGGAAAGTCACAGTTCATCATTACCTGTGATCAATGAATAAGATGAAAACGACCTGTTGCCTCTAAAGTGTCCAAAATTTGATAAAATCGTCCGCAGAAGGGATGTAAAAAATTTTGTTTTTTAATAACTTATTCTCAAATTGCCCCCTTTCTCTATTGGTATACTAAACATTGTGTACAAAAGGTATAAAAATTCAACATAACCCTATGCATGCCTCACCAAAATATTACCATGCCCCACATTGGGAATCACAGATCACAGGTCTGTTGGTTCAGGATTGTCATGGGATAAAACAACAGGTAATGGTGAGAATAATAGATTAAGCTACCACCCATGTTAATGTGATGAAATGACAGAGTATTGTAGACCTGCTGGGTGGTTAAGTTTGCTTTTCAACCACAAGGTTTTGGGTTCTGTCCCACTGCATGGCACATTTGGCAAGTGTCATCTATTTATAGCCCTAGACCAACCCATCATCCTCAATCAGTAGTACTTTAGTGTATGATATGAGAAAGATTTGGCATTATTTCTGAAGGTGGTGAGCTGGCAGAATCGTTAGCACACTGGGAAAAATGCTTAGTGGTATTTCCTCCATCTTGATATTCTGAGTTCAAATTCTGCTGAGGTCGACATTGCTTTTCATCCTTTGGCTAGTTCTAACAATCTTTGTAGGGGTTCCTGTATTGAGCACACTAAATATCAAACACATGTGTAGGTAAGGACATGCAATGGGAATAGACAATAAACTGTTAGTGAAAAAGTGGTGTGTGCCGTCAGTAGAGGAGGAGAGCACTTATTGACAGAGAAAGGTATGAAGACTGAAGAAGATGAGGGGGTAGAAGAAATTGGTGAGGAGAGATCTTTCGATGCTAGCCCTCGCAATTGAGATGATGCAGGACTGAAGAAAATGGCCATTGGCCCTTGTGCGTGTGACTGGCTCTCATGCTGGTGGCACGTAAAAGCACCCACTACACTCTCGGAGTGGTTGGCATTAGGAAGGGCATCCAGCTGTAGAAACTCTGCCAGATGAGATTGGAGCCTGGTGCAGCCTTCTGGCTTGCCAGTCCTCAGTCAAATCGTCCAACCCATGCTAGCATGGAAGGCAGACGTTAAACGATGATGATATGAAGTGGTGCAGGATAAAGACAAGAAAAGATGAAATCAAGACATGGTAGGCCCAACAACTTATACAAGCAAAGATGTTAAAACAATATTTAATTAAAAATTGAGAGAAATAGTTTACTTACATTATAGACAAATGATTTTCAGGTCCAAAAAGCTTTGCTCCTTCCCAAAAGCAATCCAAAGGACTTATAATCATACATGGTAACAAGTCAGTCAGAATCTATCGAGAAAAGAAGGAAAAAAATTAGTTGTTAAAATCCCAGTGAAATAATAAACAAGTATTTGAAGTTAGATCACTAAAATATTCCAATTAGATTAATTAAAAACTTCTTTTTTTTTTTTTGCTGGTTTCAGTCACTGCATTGTAGCCATGCTGGAGCACCACCTTTAAGAATTAAATAGATCACACTCTCGAATACTACACTCTCAGAGTGGTTGGCATTAGGAAGGGCATCCAGCTGTAGAAACTCTGCCAAATCAGATTGGAGTCTAGTGTCGCCTCCTGGTCCACCAGCCCTCAGTCAAATCGTCCAACCCATGCTAGCATGGAAAGCGGACGTTAAACGACGATGATCATGAGGACATTGTCCCCTGTACTTATTAATCTGTTTTTTTTTTTACTGCTAAGCTACAGAATATAAATGTAAACAGTATAAATACATGCAAACACCATGACAAGCTTCTGTAAGTTTCCATCAACCAAATTCCATGCATGAATTACTGATTGACCTGAGACTACAGCAAAAGACATTCGTTCAAAGTGCCAAAGTGGTGGGACTGAACCCAGTTTGTTCAACTAAACTCTTGAAAGTGATGCTCCTGCACGGATGCCATCCAATGACTGAAACAAGTAAAAGAATAAAAAAACTGGATCAGGTGGTCAGAGAATTGAAGTTCTTTCTTCCTGGCACTGCAAACCACCACATAAAATCTTTCTACCACTGTCTTCCTGTCTGCTCTCAAGTCATGATTACAGTGTAGTGGAAATGATGAGAGATGAACTTAATATTATTTTAGCTACTCAACCAATATGACTGGTCATTTCTATAATGTAAGGTAGTGGATAGTTTCAAGAGGAATCGCGATTGTTATCTCATGTTGCCTTGTGTAGTTCTAGAGACTTGCCATGAAATATGAAAAGTACGTAGCTTTGTGTCAGTCTTGCTGCATAACACCTTATGCATGTGTCATGTCATCTACTACAGCCTTGCAAGAGAGATTTAGTAGGTAGAAACTGTTCAGAAGCCTGTCATATATATATATATATATATATAAAATTGGCACTCTGTCACTTACAATGAAGAGGGTTCTAGTTGATCTGACCAACAGAACAGCATGCTTCTGAAATTAACATGCAAGTGGCTGAGCAAACATGTGAACCCTTAACGTAGTTCTCAGGGAGATTCAGTATGACACGGAATGTGACAAGGCTGGCCTTTTGAAATACTGAATTCAGATACTACTCATTTTTGCCATTTTAGTGGACTGGAGCAATGTTAAATAAAGTGTCTTGCTCAAGGATACAGGTTACTAGGATTTGAACTCACAACCTTATGATTGTAAGCCAAATACTCTAACCACTAAGCCACGTATATATATATATATATATATATATATATATATATATATATATATATATATCATCATCATCATCGTTTAAACGTCCGCTTTCCATGCTAGCATGGGTTGGACGATTTGACTGAGGACTGGTGCAACCGGATGGCAACACCAGGCCCCAATCTAATTTGGAAGAGTTTCTACAGCTGGATGCCCTTCCTAACGCCAACCAGCTGTAGAAACTCTGTAGATATATATATATATATATATATATATATATATATATATATATATATATAATGTTAATTCTCTAAATGAAGTATTAACAGTAACTGCACGATAAAGTGTAGTATATTGCCACTTAAGTGTGGCTGACCCCTAGGGGTGGATGTTACTGTTGCTTTTAGCCCCAGGAGGACATCTCCTCCAGCTGGCTTATCGACACACGACTGTGTCCTGTTTGCCAAGGGAAGTTATCCCTCTCACCTTGATCAGCAGCACGAACGTATCCGGATTTCAGGGTTATTTCCCTTCGTCGGCGTTCGACAGCTGATGACCTTGGTGAGAGAGACAAAAACCTGGCAAACCTTATATCTTCTTTTCCAGTGAAATTCTTCACTGATATTGAAAAGGTGAAAACAAGCAATGTTAATTCTCTAAATGAAGTATTAACAGTAACTGCACGATAAAGTGTAGTATATTGCCACTTAAGTGTGGCTGACCCCTAGGGGTGGATGTTACTGTTGCTTTTAGCCCCAGGAGGACATCTCCTCCAGCTGGCTTATCGACACACGACTGTGTCCTGTTTGCCAAGGGAAGTTATCCCTCTCACCTTGATCAGCAGCACGAACGTATCCGGATTTCAGGGTTATTTCCCTTCGTCGGCGTTCGACAGCTGATTAGATTGATTTGCTGCAAAATTACTTAGACAATGAAGTAAAAGAATATATATGTTTTTTCATTAGTTACATCAATGTAGATATTGTCTGTGAAGTTGAGTTGCATGAAATAATCAGAGATACTTACTTTCTCAAGATATGGCTGCACAAATATATCTGATGAAGGAGCATAACAAATATCATGCAAAGACCATGTTCTGTAAAAATAAAATTAAAAAAGAAAATATTTAGCATAAACGTTATGAACCCCCTCCCCTCACCCCCCAACCTATTGTATTGTAGAAGAATCTTCTTTACCAAGAAATAAGGGCACAAATGAGCCAAGTGGCAACTTCTAAGCAATGATTGGATCTTCAAGAAATAGACATCTAAAGAAAACAAAAAGGGTGTCTGTCTGTGTAGGGGGGGAGGGGTACATAGGGTAATACAGTTCTAGAGAGTCAGCGAAAACAGCATGAAGTGGATATGGATGTGATGCCTTTGATTAGGTCTACTCAACCAGACCAGAGCTAGCTTAGAGTTAAACAATGATAAACAACCATGCACTGATTGTGATCATTAAATATATCGTTTATTTTTGTGTTTATTACTGTCTTACATCTATGTTTCAAATGTTTGCTTGGGCCAAATGGCTTTTTCTGATGGGGAAGCTGGAATCTATTCCAACTATCTGTTCAATAATGAAATATTTGTGCAGGGTACCTGTGGAAGATGTAGACCTAGGAGGACATGGGATGAAGTGGTGAAATATCATCTTCAGATTTTGAGTCTCACGGAGGCAATGACAATGACCAAGATTGTGGGCATTTGCTGTACTTGAGAAGATTAGTGAAATAGTAGTCATGGCCAGTGCTGGTGACACATGAAAGGCACCTGTGTCATCGACATGTTAAAGGCACCTGGTACACTCAGTGGACTGTTTAGCATTAAGAAGGGCATCCAGCTGTAGAAACCAAACAAAAACAGACAGGAACCTGGTGCAGCACTCCGACTAGCATAGAAAACAGATGTTAAATGATGATGATGTAGCCATTGAAAAAGTCAGGTTAATAGATATTGACATACAGACAGACAAAAAGAAATCCAACACACTCTCTTTGTTATTATATATTTCTGCAGTGAAATACTGAAAAACACTGGTATAGATATGTAACATGCAATATAAATTAATGGTGCAGGCATCATTGGTGAAAAGGGTGTTGCTGCTGTAGTTGTTTAGGGGCCTTTGCTTCAGTTGTTTGACGGCGGCCATGCTGGAGCACTGCCATGAAAGTTTTTGTCAAACAAATCGACCTCAGGACTTATTTTTTAAGCCTAGCTAGTACTTATTCTATCAGTCTCTTTTGCTAATCCACTAAGTTAAAGGAACGTCAACACACCAGCACTGGTTGTCAAGTGGTGGTGGGGGAACAGACACAAAGACACACACACATATATATGACAAGCTTCTTTCAGTTTCCATCTACCAAATCTACTCATAAGGCCTTGGTGGGCCCAAGGCTATAGTAGAAGACACTTGCCCCAAGTGTCATGCAGTGGGACTGAACCCAGAACCATGTGGTTGGGAAGCAAGCTGCCACACCTGCACACTGCCACACCTGCACCCATATGCCCCAAAATGTTCCATCACATCACTTTTTCCCAGACACAGTAAAGCTGTTTAGCAGTGATCTGATACAGACATGGTTAATATTTCTAGAAAATGGACCAACTGCATAGCAGCTCACTTTGTAAAAGAAGTGTTCTGGGTCAGAGCAGATGGGTGCTTGTAGAAGGGTAGATATATGTATCTCTCTATCCATATGTATCCACAAACATGTGCACACACACACACACACACATACAGAGTAGAGAATGCACTTAGAAAAACTGGTAGAGTAGTGGTGAACATTGTAAAAAGATGATGTATTGTATGCAGACTCATAACCCATTGGATAGATTTCAAAGATACCCTGCACAGAAAAAACAAAACAGAATAAATAAAAATAAAAAAACAGATGTTAAAATCGTGATAATGACGATGATGATGATAGAATTCCTCAAGAATAAGAATAAAATTGCAATTTGGTTTTAGAAGATGTAGTTTATTTTCTGTACTTTTTTCTTTTCTTTTGCACTCAGTCACAAACTGGTCAGATGTTCTCATCGCTAGGGAAATGTAAGTGGTGCTATTAGCAGACAATGTTTAACAGTATAGATAATAGACAGAGACAGGAGCCTGTTTCTAATGAAATGCAGTTAAAGAGATAAACCATCTACACCACATGGCTACCATCTGGGAGTATTTATAACTTTATAAAATAGAGGTATAAAAGTTAGGTATGTCCATAACCTTTGTAATGCAGCGTAAACAACTTACAAACTTTATTATACAGTATAATACTGAAGAGCAACTAAGCTTAGAATGATACGTTGTGAATTATAACATGTGTTGTGAATGTTGATATTGTTGTTTGTTTTAATAAAGAGAATAATTAACCATTTTGTGAGTGACAGTTGTAACTGATCTAACGTTCTATTCCAGAAAGCAATCTTCAAAGATTGTTTAGAATATTTATCTATTAAGGATACACACAGATCAAATAAAGAGATTTAAACATCAACTGCTTGACTCTGTGTAACTAGTGATAACTTGTATTTGAATGATTAGCTTTAAGGATTTGAAGGTTGAAAAAAAAAATGAGTGCATTTATGACTGTACACATTTCTAAATGTATGGCCACAGCATGGTTGAATGGTTAGGAAGTTCTCTTTGCAAAATGAAGCCTGGAGTTCATTCCCACTGTGTGGTGTCCTGGACAAGTGTCTTTTGGCCATGAGTTGATCCATATCATGTGAGTGAAATTAAGATAGACGAAAACTGTGCAGAAGCCTATTATATGGATTGTATCTGTAATTCAAAGATCCAACTATGTGACACCACTAACAGTGATTCTACCTGTGGACTATAAAGGGGACAAGTTTCTTTGGAATACTCAGCCACTTACACAAATAACTTAATGATCATATTATGTAGTTGATCAAATAACTAAAGTAAAGTTGATTGCTTGCAGTGGTAACATACACACAGACTGATTTGATAGAGCAATAGAAAATGCTAACGAATCTAATGGGGTACATTAATACCAATAAATTACAGTATCAATATCAACAATGCACTATCGATTAGATTACTAAGATGCTCTCTCAATATTCTAGATTGAAGTATTTGTTCTAGATCTTTACATTTTGAGTTCAAATCTTGCTATGGTCAATATTGCCTTTCATCATTCTGGGAATCGATAAAACAGCAGTTGACATGGTCTCATGTCGATAAAATAGGTATCATTTATACGTTGAAGTCGAATTCATTCAAGCTAATTCTCAATTTCCAAAGAAAAATCAACATAAACACGAAATTTGTATTTTGGTTCGTTGCATTTGTACTTAAATGCACTTCCTGCGCTTGATCTCATGTAAACCTAACTCTGCTTTTCCTATGGCTTCGTTACTCGGTGGTGGTGATGGAGTAGTATCGCAGAATTCTAAACGATTGGCGAATAGAGTTATCTCCCTTAAAGCTCGGAGAATATAGCTACACATCCCTGTACTCATTACACAAACACTCTCTCTCGCGCGCGCAATGTCCTTAATCTTTTGTTCCACTCAATGGTCGACGGCCATGCTTGGGCACCACAATGAAAAGTTTTAGTGGGACAAATCGATCCCAGTACTATTTTGAAGTCTGATACTTAATTCTATCGATTTCTCCTTTGCCGAACAGCTAGTTTACGGGAACGCAAACAAACCAATACTGGTTATCAAACGATGGATCACACACACGACAGGCTTTCACACAGTTTCGTTTACCGAATTCACTCACAAGGCATTGGTCAACCAGGGGCTATAGTATAAGACGCTTGCTCAATGTGCCGCGAGTGAGCTCAACTCGAAACCACATGGTTGCGAAGTAAGCTTCTTAACCAATGCATGCATGTAAAAGAGATAGATAGATAGATAAATAGAGAGAGAGAGAGAGACGCGGAGCTGGGCGGTATGGTTCAAATATAATCGGTATGAACGATCGATTTGATACCGATAACATGACAATGGAATAATGCGTTGTCGTTGCTTTTCTGATTGCAACCGCAAGTAAATAAATAAAGAGCTGAGAGGGACCACACAGAATTTTCAGATTATGTGGCAATACGAGTTTAAGGAAAGCGAGAAATTGCATTCTGGTTCCGTTCATACCTTTGCCAAACACGAAAACAGATAAGTAGATGAGCGAAAATAATGTCACATGAAAACAAAATTACAGTAAATATTATTAATATATACACAATGCTATTAAAAAGTACACGATCCAACAAATTACACGTTTGAGGGGGAGAAAAGAAGTCAGGTTCTAATCAGTAAAAATAATTTTAAAAATACATAATTCCAATATACGATTTTCATTTTTGACATTGTGTTCTACATGTCCAGGTCGTACGAATAGCCTTCTCGCAACTTAGATGTGAAAATGAACGGCTTACATTTATATTGAAACATAAAAAGGATTACATGTGGAGTCCCCACCACGAAACTTGATATGCTAGAAATAACAGCTAAACGCGGACAATCCAAATCTTGCATTGGTCCAGATGGACTATATGTAATCTGAACCTTCCCCCCCCCCCACACTTATTTATTTTTTTTTTACGGAATCCCACGTTTTAGGCAATGGAGATTCCGATTCTGAAAAAAAAATTTTCAAAAATCTCAAATTCAAAATTTCGAATTCCCCCCCCCCCCCGGTTTTTATATAGATCCACACCCGGTGGAAAAAGTGAAAAAAAAATAGTGTAGTAGTTGAAGTGCACCTTATATGAAATAAATATGAAAGAAAAAATGCGCTTTGGCAAACGGGGTTAGGGTTAGGGTAAAACTAACCCTAACCCTAACCAGATTTGGCTGTTATTTCTAGCATGTAAATAGCCTGCTTGGTGGGGCGGGGAATTGAAATTTTTCAAACAATTTTTTTTTCAGAATCGGAATCTCCATAGCCTAAAACGTGGGATTCCGTAAAAAAAATTAAATAAATAAGGCGAGTTAGGGTTAGGGTACGACCTGGACATGTAGAACACGTCAAAAATGAAAATCGCCTAAATAAAATAATAAATACCCCCCCCCCCGTGTGTGGGGGTGAGGGAGTTGTGTCCAAAATTTTTTTTGTGGGGGGGGGGGATCGCATGACCGTGACATGTAAAACACATTATCGAAAACGAAAATCGCCAAAATTAAAAAATAAAAAAGTTACAGCCATTTTCCCTCAGTGTCTAATTCCAATGTCCACCCTTCAGATATTCAAGCTGTGTAGTTTCAAACTACCTCAAATCAGGGCCATTTGTATCTCTTCGTAATCACCCATACTGTATCTATCTCTTCAAGGCCCTGAACTAATAACTATATTCAATCATTCCTTCCCAGAACGTCAAACATCTGGAATTCTCCCTCTGCTCTTGTAGTGGTCAATTTGTATGCTCAAGAACAAAATAAACTGCGTCAACCTCACAGGTTTCGGTCTTTGCAGGCCATGTGCAACGGAGATCAAGCCATAAAGACTCCTTACTTCTAATAATACAGAAACGGCAATTAGTAACTTTGGAACTATTCACGTAGCAATTAGCTCTAGAGTATTCATCAGAAGCACTTCCTGTCAACTTACCACACACACACACACACATTAATGCAAACGTACAGAAATACAGTACACTTAGAACAGCAGTTCTCAATCATTTTGAGTCATTGGAGCCCTTTGATTACTATTCTACACTACTGAACTTCCATAACCAGTCGATGTTTAAAAAATCCTCTCATATTTTTATTATTAAATATTATTAGGAATTGTATAAAAATTATTAAAATATTTTGTATATTGTAAAAAGTATAACCTATTGCACATACATTTTAACAAAATCTTATGTGGACCCGGTTGAGAACCACTAGAATATTGGTGTCAGGATCAATTTTCTAAAAGATCACCGATTCAAAACTTTTAGAATATTTGTATAAAGCAGAGCCCTTGTGTGTGGTCAGTTAGAAAGTAATTTCCTCTTCATCTTTCACCTTCGGGAACCTCTCTCTCTCTATTTCATTTCATCTCTTTCCTTCATCCCTCATACTTCTCTCCCACCTGCTTTTCACCTTATTCCCTCTCTCTCAGCAACATCCTCTACTAACCCTCTTTCCTCATTTTCTAAACCCCCCCCCCCTCCTTTCAGCACCACCACCATGCCATCGAGGTATCTTGCACTGGTTCAACTGAACTCACTGACACTGCCACACACAACCTAGTAAAGTGGAGGAGCTGCTGGTGATGGTGGTGGTGGTAGTGAAACAGAAGAAGAAACCTTCTAAAAGAGAGTGGGGGGTAATAAGAGGTGATAGCAAGAGGAAATATGATGGCGGGGTGGTGAAAAGAAGATAGAGCAGTGAGAGTTGTAAGCCAAATAAAGCATGCTATAAGCTGTGTATATGTGCTTATGTCTGAGAGAAAAAGAGAATGTGTTTTAATAAATGAATGAATGAAAAAAATATTTGAATGACGGGAAGCGTGTGAAAGATGGGTGTGAGAAAACGAGTACGTTTTAACGTACGCACACATATTTACTCGGAGTTTCCACGGATTCTGTTTTAAAAGAGACAGTTACGTAACCATGTCTTCTAAAGAAATGACACAAAAAACAAGCTGAGTAAATTTAACGATACAATATGTAGAATATGTTTCTTCTTATCATTATTCATTATAATCAACGCGACCATATATATATATATATATATATATATATATATATATATATATATATATATATATATATATATATATATATATATACACGAGTGTGTGCGTGTGTTTTGCTTGTGGCCATTAGGCCACCGAGGCCAGATGACCAGATAATCGGTCACTGGACTGCGACCATGGTGGAGTACTATCTTAAAGCATTTAGTCGAACAAATCGACCCCAGAACTTTTTTTAAAACCTGATCGGCTTCATTTGCCGAGCCTCTGTTGCAGGGACGTTAACAAACCAAAACCGGTTGTCAAGCGGCGGTGGGGGGCACACACAGACACAACAAACAGAAATGAATATACGCGGTCTTCTTTCAGTCTCCGTCTATCAAATCCACTCACAAACCTTTGGTCGGCCCAGGACTATAGAAGATACTTGCCCAAGGTGCAACGTAGCAGGACTGAACCCGGAACCTAGTGATTGGAAAACAAGCTCACCACACAGCCACGCATGTGCCTACACACACACACCCAAGTACACATATGAACATGTGCGTGCGTCTACTAGATGTCATCTACATAAGTTTAGTACCTCACCACCAACTGTGCGATTGAATAGGCCGGCCTATGATGATTAGCGGCAACAGTTTACTCTGAACGGTAATTATCTAATATGCTTCCCACTTTTTAAGACATTAAGGTATGGTTTGGTGAAGATTTTGGTTATTCTTTCAACGTAGACGCGCACAGAGCAGCGACTTCATGTACTTGTCCGACCTTTCAAAAATAGCAGCCAAATTTTCATTCCGCTATCTTTATACACATTGGATTCTGTAGTCTTGGAAAATAAAACGGCTGGGAGGTTTTGATCACAGGTCTGATAGATTAGAGCAATTTATGCTCCCTTGGATTCTAGTATAGATTTTATTTATATTAGGAACATAGAAACTAAACCTTAGTACCTGACCAAAATTTTATATATTCAAGTGTTGCCAAATGAAGAGTCCAGTGATCGCAAAAGTAACTAGTGAATTACTGCAAGACCATTTACTTTATACGCAAGACCATGCCAACCAGGAGTACTGTGTAGAATGTATAATAATGGAAGAGAGAACATTTATAAATTTAATGTGTTATTTTTTTCGTTCTTTCCTTTCTTTCATCTCAACCCTTTCCCCTTCAAGCGAGCCCCACTCCGCCTCGTCTTCAGTTAACATTGTAAACTAAGATAGGAAGAGCGTGGTATTATAGAGAGAAACGAGGAGGGACAAGGGAGAGACAGACAGACAGAGAAACAGACAGACAGATAGATAGATAAATAGACAGGCAGGTAGATAAAGAGAGCGAGACAGTGACTGTTTATTTTGTTGTAGTGACTAGACCGTGATGGAGAAGGAAATCTTGTGTGTTCTTTCAGGGAGGTCTTGGGGCAAACTTGAAAGAGAAATCCGTTGAATATATGAAGTTTATAGTATGAGAGGAGCAGAAGATGATGGTGGTAGCCGGCCTGCTTGATGGTTCTTAGGGCCCAATGGAAGACAGTTTTGTTAAGATCGACTTTCAAGTTTAAGCTTACAAAATATATAAGAGTGAAATAGTACGCATGCCATGCGTAAATGTAGTAGTCGTAGTATTATCAGTAACGTAGTGAAAAAAAGGTTTACTATAAAATAGCGTGCGAGTATGTACGTAGAGAGATTCTCTCTCGCGTGTGTGGCGTAGCCTTTTTTTTTTCTTACCCCTCCGCCACCACTCACTACATATTCACATTCAACTAAGTCCCTTTCCTCCTGACAGAAAACCATAAACCTTGAAAGACCTCTTCACACTGGAGTGTCAATCTGGGGCCAGTTATATATCACAGCAACACACATTTCTACGTGTGTGTGTGTATTTTTGTGACTGTATAAATAGCCGCAAGCTCGCACGCCCGTGTACGTAAACACACTTTCCAATGTGTGTGTGTTGAACAAAATGTTAATCCTTTCGTTAATTTCAATGGGCCATCGTACACGGCCAGTACTTAAACCTGAGTTGTTAATGTTTAGATGCGTAAGATAAACTTCACACCCGAATAGGACGCTAGCCTATCCATATTAACTTTTCCAATGTTGCATTTTTTTCCTTGCTGGCTTTGTACAGTAGACTTTGGGTATTCAAAGACACAAACCCACGAATTTGAAGAAGAAAGGGATTAGTGAGGCGATCTAGCACTTGCGCCAAAATTGGAAACCAACATGACTAACACTAGTTATTTTATCTTTTACAAGAAAAAAGATTTGATATGCTTTATAAGGATATCGAATCGATCCGGTACTTGACGAGTACCGGATCGAAGATGAAATTGTTTGCTTGTTAAACACTGGATTAATTAGATTAATTAGGATTATTATTAAAATCATTCAAGCTATGAAGGTTTTTTTTCTTCTTTTGCTGGTAGTATTTCAAGACAGACTTTTTATTCTATCTATCTGCCAAGGATACGTACCAGATAACATTTAATAGAGGAACCAAGGAGGAGGTTTCTACGTGGTCGCTCGAACGTCCAGAAATTGCAACCAAATCTACCTGAAATGACACCGTGTCGTTTTAAAAATAAATTACAATATATCGGATAATGTGATCCTGGATTCCCTGTTTGCAGGAAGAGAAGCGACGCTAATGGGTTTCACTGGTCGAAAGCCTGTGATAACTTTAATTAGGTTTGTTCAATCAAGGCTGATGTGAGCCCTAAAGAATAACGACATCAACAAGCAATAGGCCAGCGTCATATATCATTCAAGGAGACTACAGGTCTGTATCGGTAAGACTTGTATCATTTGCAAAAATCGAGAGTACAGGAAAATTGCTGTGGGGAGTGGAGTATCAAACATTTCAGGGTCCCTTAGGTCAACATACTGATGTTTACATTTTTCTCCGATTTTGGCAAGCAAAACTCAAGGATTACTTGGATTACAGGAGTAAATGCTAAATATTGTTGAAAGCTGATGATATCTAGATTACGTGGGAAGGTTACACTTTGGGTTATGTCGTATCAAAGTTAAAGATTATCCGTGTAGAAAACATCTATACTTACATATCATATAACTTCACTTCGATTTTCGCAGCAGCCATCACAGCCTGTAGGTGAAGTAACATAGACTCCACACTCAATATATTTAGTCCATTTTCTGGTGTCTGGATAATGACCTCGTACGTTGTACCACTTCCTTCACCTATCGTTTTCCTTGTATAATCCCGTTCTTTGGACAGACGACCATCTTCTGCATGTTGATAAAAATGAAAGAGAAATCACTTATTTGGTAAATTATTAGAAATCATAGTAAAGATTTCAGAATATAAGGAATAAGAATTATAAATAATAAACAGAGAGAAACATAGGTAAATAGATAGATAGAAAGATAGATAGATAAAGAGACAGATAGATAAGCATTTGGTGAAATGACAGACCTACATTATAAATGTGCCAACAAGACAATCTTTGCACAATCGCCTGACCTGCAGGAAATGTTAGCTAAAGTTAAATCTCTTTCAGATCACAAGGGACACACTGCATTATGTAGTGTTGGGATGGAATGGTCATGAAAAGAGCATTTTTCATTTTAGATCAGATGGATCAAGCCTGATAAAAGAATTCCAATTCAATAACATACACAGCAAGAATCTGGCTTATTTATAGAAATGGTGTAGCCCACCTCCATCCCCAACCACCCCACCAAAATATGAAGATTGGGCAATGTTGCATCCATATTAATGATATCACTCCAGTATGGTCACAGCCCCCCCCCCCCCCGGCTGAAACTATGAAAAGAGTAAATGGTTATGTATATTCAATCTCTGGAATGTCTCTGACTATATGATTTGCTTGACCAGGGCCAGCCTGGAGCCAAACAATAACCTAGCAAACCCTTCTATATAACAATAATCTAGAAGAGAAGATCTCAACAGCCATGGTAGAGATCTACTGACTTCAAGTTTTATTTCACAAATACACACATTCAGGCAAACTGCTCAATCAGAGCTGATCTTAAGGCTTATACGGCAACAGCACGTCTATTCATATTACTTTCTTAGTTAATCAACATTGCACAGGTAATTAGTCCCAGTTGACATGTACACCAAAAACATCTCTCTCTGTCTCTGGTATGTGGCTAAAGAGTTGCTTCCCAACCATATGGTTTTGATCTCAATCACACTGCATGGTGAGTGCCCTTTACTAGAGCCAACCAAAGCTTTGAGAAAGGATTTGTAAGATGGAAGCTTATAGAAGCCCATCACGCAACGTGTGTGTGTGTGTGTATGCTCTTCCTGTTGCCACTCCTCATCCATTTCCAAGCGAATTTATATTCCCTGTAGCCGGACATGTTTTCACAGAAGACTAAAAACAGAGGATGCCAATGTAAAAACCAGGAACAAAAACCACAAGGCATTTTTTGTCTGGTAATGCCAATCCCAAAACTATTGAACATGGTAACACCTCATTTCCCTTCCTAAAACATTGTAGACTTCAGTTCCAATTGACATTGGGTGTTAAGGAGCTGATGGTGATAGAGCAATAGCTTTTATGGTAAGACTTGTTGGCTATCTTATTACACATTTGTATTGTACTCTTCAGCAAGATATGCAACTCTACATAATCCAGTTTGCTTAAGGTGGCTGTATGCTAAGAAGCTTGCTTACCAACCACATGGTTCCAGGTTCAGGCCCACTGCATGGCACCTTGGACAAGTGTTTTCTACTTTAACCTTGAGTCAACTAAAGTCTTTTGAATGGACTTAGTAGACAGAAACTGAAAGAAGCCCATCATATTGTGTGTGTGTGTGTGAGAGGGAGAGTGTGTGTGTCATTGTGTCTGTGTTCATTCCCTACCACTGCTTGACAACTAGTGTAGGTGTGTTTGGGTACCCATAACTTTAGTAGTTTGGCAAAAGAATCTAATAGAGTAAGTATCAGGCTTTAAAAAAAAAAAAAACTACTAGGGTTGATGACTAAAAATTCTTCAAGGCAGTGGCCCAGCATGGCCAAAGTTTAATGACTGAAATAAGTAAAAGAAAAAAAATATAAATGGTACCCCCTACTCCATAGTTGAGTGGTTAACAGCAGGAAGGATATTCAGCTTACTGAGCAAATTGCTCTAACAAACAACCCATCCTACATATTAGTGGTGTAAGTTTAATACTCTGTTGCAAGTACTTGGACTAGACCCACCACCATTTTTCTGGCAGATGTTCGGGCTGGGTGGGCATCCATCACATCAATATCACTCATCAGAGCGAACCTGCTTCTCCTCTGGCTAATTTATTATAACAAATAAAAAGTAAAACAGCATGGGAGGAAAGGGCTATAAATTTAGCCATGCCTCAACAAAGCCCATTATTATTATTTTCTATTTTATATCATCTATTTTGTGTTGATTTATAGGTTTACAGTGGGTTAATCAGGGTTTTTAATTGCATTTCTAATGGTTAGACTAATGAAGAAATGTCTGTGCAATACAGGCAGAATAACTATCATCAAGTATGGTTGTTTGATGCATCAATTTATAGACAGTTTTTTTCTTCTCACAAATATGTATATTTTTAACCAATTTATAGATACAGAAGCTGTGTGTTAAGAAGCTTGCTTCCCAACCACATGGTTTTGGGTTCAGTCCCACTGCCTGGCACTTTGGGCAAGGGTCTTCTACTATAGCCTTAGGCCGACTAAAGCCTTGTACAGAATGGATGAAAAAAACTGAAAGAAGCCCATCATATATATATATATATCTGTGTGTCTTTGTCCCTCCTTCACCACCTGACAACCAGTGTTGGTGTGTTTACATGTCCGTAACTTAGTGGTTCAGCAAAAGAGACCAACAGAATAACCAATAGGCTTAAAAAATAAGTCCTGGGGGCAATCTGTTCAACTAAAACCCTTCAAGGTGGTGCTCCAACATGGCCACAGTCTAAAACATGTAAAGGAATAAAAGAATACAAGCACATATCACATATTTGTGAGTGTACAAAAGATGTACTGTACCCTCCTCTGACAACTCTAATGACTTGGTGAAATATTTTCCATGTGTAATGCAGCTCTCAGTAAACCTATAAATTATGATCAAAGGTATACCTGCAATAGCTTCAAACAATATATTTATGACTAAATTATTGAATATGGTCATCTTTTTAATGACAATAGGATGTGGTTTGAGAGAGAGAGAGAGAGAGATTTGGTTTCTATTTCAGTTGACTGAATGACCACACAGAGGGAACAGAGACTTCTTTGCGGGGCATATTTTAGTCTGATATGATGTGTTTGTGCGTATGTCATTAATGCATGTATTGTATGCGTGAGTTTACATAGACATATGTATGCACACACAATATATTCATAAATATATGTGGTTCTATGCATTTTTTTTCTCTATATATACTGAAAACAAGATTCTGATTAAAAAACACTCAAACTCAAAAAATAAGCAAATATATGTACACACACATACACAGACATACAAATGAAGGTGTTTGACTAAATTAGTGATTGATAGCAAAGTTATTTTAAAAACAGGTAAATGCATGTATATGTGTTTATATGTGTACATATAATGTAGTATAGGATACATGGGTTATCTTTTATGTGTGTGTGTGTGTGTATTATATATGTGGTGTGTCATTTTGTTGTGTGTGTGTGTGTGTGTGTGTGTGTGTGTGTGTGTGTGCGCTGAACCTTGGCTTTTCTGTTTAAAATTACTTCCTGCCCTTTCCTTCCTCTCCCCACTGCCTAGGGTAAGAGATTTCTCCCCTATCACAGGTGGGTAGCACCCCTAAAGTGCTCAACTACCATGACTTTAATTCCCTTTGACAAGTGTGTCTTCTTGTGTGGGCCTTCTGCCACTCACCTTCCTCATAACCTCAAGTCCACCACCTCCTCCCTACCCTCCTGCCTTCCATTCCACAATACAATATACACACTTGTGACACAGCCAGCCTATGGTTGTGTGTGTGTATGTGTCTTAGCACACAGTAGCAGCTTTCACCCTGTTGATTACACACATTTCCTCTTAATCAAATATATCCACTAACTGTTCTATACATACACACACACAAACCACCACCACTGCCACTACAACTACAACTACTGAATTTTTAAACCACACAGCCAGGCCTGTGCCTATCTATAATTAATATAAATATCAAATGGAGGATTTGGGTTCTTTCTCCACATCTTTTATGTAACCCCTCCCCCATGTAAATTGTTGACAGTCCTTATAATGGGCTCCTCATCTATGCCCCCATGGCTAATAAAAGAAATAATAATAATAATCATTGTTTCAAATTTTGCCACAAGGGTAGCAATTTTGGGGGACGGGATGAGTCATTTCATCGACCCCAGTGTCCAACTGGTACTTATTTTATTGACCCTGAAAGGATGAAAGATAAACTCAACCTTGGTGGAATTTGAACTAAAAACATAATGCCAGGCAAAATACTGCTAAACATTTCATCCAGCATGCCCTGATGCGATACCAAGCAGTGGCTCTCATGGCTTCTGATCTTAACTGATTGGAAGTGTTATCATGTACATTGTTTTGTCTTGGTATAAAAGATGGGCTACAGCAAATATTCTGCTTAATACCACAGATTTGCTTGTCAGTTGTTTGACCTTAACCAGTTGAGCATGTTCCTTGGTGGCTGACGATATGTGCATCTCTGATCACAAGCAGAAGTAGTGGGGGAGCATCATAGCCATGTGTTGAGAGGAATTCTTTGGGGTTTGAATAATTCACCTTTGGAAACATGGGAGTTTTGCTCAACATCCTTAAACAAACCTTATTCAGGGACCTTTTGAACGGGATGGGCTACTCGACCTGAAGAAAATTCTAACTGGGCCCCACCTGCAAGGTCATGCACTGTTTATCTTGATATGAGATCACCATGTCGCGCACATTGGTTGTGATGCATGTGCCTGGTGTACCCTTATCAGACAGGTAGCCATGATGGGTATACTGGGCTTCGTATATTTTACCCCAGTGTCACTTTGATGGCATGCACTGCTCTCTCAATAATAATAATAATAATAATAATAATAATAATCCTTTCTATTATAGGTACACGGCCTGAAATTTGGGGGAGAAGGATAGTTGATTACACTGACCCCAGTACTCAGCTGGTACTTAATTTATCGACCCCAAAAGGATAAAATGCAATGTCAATAACAACTTATACCAACAAGGATAATAAACATAAAATGATAATGATGATGATGATGATTAATGTCAACCCCGCCCCCATTGATCAGACTTGAAGTTTTAATTAGGTTTTCCAATCTATTTGCTGTTCTTATAAGTGATCTTACTTTTCTATCTACCTTCTAGTAAAACAACTGAAGTCACATATTAGGTGGGAGTTGTGGTGGTGATGGTGGCAGCAAGGGTTATAAGACATTGCTAAGACGGGAGATGGAGAGAGGCAGGTGTGTGTGTTCCTTGCTTGCTTCCGGAGCTCTTTGTATGTGAAATAGCCTGGATGTCCTTGCTAATGGAAGAGGGGTAAGAGAAGGTATGATAAGGTGGGGGCTTGGGTCAATAGTATTAAATATTGAGATGTTCCTCTTTTATACAGATTTCCAGTGAAATAAATAGGCTGACCCTTTTTTTTTTAAAACAAACTTGGCCAGTTCTGGGATTTATTGATTCTTTCTTTATCTCACCTGGTCCTTATATTACCTTCCCTACAAATATCATCAACAAATAGGGAGCTCAAACTGATCTTATATATCAGCCAAATGTACATCATTACCATGAGCCATTGTGGGGAGCCTCAATGTGGTCATTTGACTTCCTAGAAATGGCAACCAGATTTCCTTCAAATCACACTGCCATACTCAATACAGACAGAACATACTGGATAATGTAAATTATCTGATATAACCATAAAAAAGCAAATGCACTGGTCATAGCTAGAATGCCTTTCATCATAGGCTGGCTTGATTAGGCTTGTCCTTGGACAAAAAAGAAATAGCCCCACCATGAATCAAGCCTAAGCAACAAGAAGGAAACACTTATCTTGTCCAACTTGTTAGAAATAGCAGCTGAATGCCTTCAAAGTCAGTTATATCATCTCTTAAGAAAGCAAAGAAATATTTGATAATGTAGTCCAGTGTGTACTATGTCAGGAAAAAGATGGAATAGCCATGGTTGGAATGTCTTATGGTTGTAAGTTAGCTTGATTAATGCTGATATGGGTTGAACATTACCACAAGTCAATAAAGTAACTCCTTTCCCTCTGTTTCAAAGATACACTACCTACTAGTGGCTAGATTTCCATCAAATCCTATTCTAATATTCTGAAAAAAAAATATAAGACATGTTTGATAATGTAGTCTTAGATACACAATGTCTGGAAAGAAAGAAAGCAATGTGATGGTCATATCTGGAACTTGTTTGATCACAAGGTCTCTTATGTAAAGATCAACCTGAAGTTAAACATGAATTTCACCACTAGTTTGGGATTGTCAGCTTGCAAATTGGTTCATAAGCTTCGTTATTTTTTCTTAAAAATTAACAGCATAATAAAGATAGAGATGATAAAGATATCCCCTTTTCTTACATGGCTACACATTTTGGGAAGGATGTGATTGATGGAATTGACTCTAGTTATAACCACCATCAACCACCACCACCACCACCACCACTAACAACACAACAATACTACCATCGTTACATCACTGTTTCATCACCATCACCGTTACCAAGTTGAGATCAACAGAGTAATTCAGGTTATCATAGTAGCTAACCTTCCTATACTGGATAACACAATACCAAGCCGTCATTTGTTGCTCCTGCCTGTGAAGTCTCTTCTTGGACAGAGGCAGAAGTTGGTTGCAAGATTAACCACTTGCTGCTGTTTCTGCCACAGCAGGTACTCATTTTCAGCAGAATGAACAAACAAGAGCAATGTGAAGTGAAACACCTTGCTCAACAACACAATGTGCAGCTTGATCTGGGAATCAAATCTAAAGTTTTAAATTGTAACCAACAACACTGGTGTCTGGGATGGGGCAAACAGAGATACAGACTAAGACCAACACACATACATATGCACATTTTTGTCATCATGATGTCCTGCTTTCATGCTGGGATGGGTTAAACAGGTTGTTACAATTCAGGTTGGTTCTTGTTGGGAGTTATTGCCTCTCCATATACGTTGGAGAGCTATGTTCCACATAAATGCTTCAGTTTGGGCTTTGTTTTTATAACTGGATGCTCTACCTATCACCAACTATATTTGCACAGTAATTTGACTTCTTTTTCTAGCATGTCAAGTAACTGCGCAGAAGCTTAACTCAAAAAGAAAACGATAAGTACTGGAGCTGATTTATTTGACTAAATAAACCCTTTAAGGTGGTGCCCCAGTATGGCCACAGTCCAATGACTGAAACAAATAGTTGCTTAGAACTATAAGCCTATTATAAGCACTGCAACAACTTTCTTCCTCTTAATTCAACATAACCCCTTCCCATTCTTCCATTGCTAATGACAGAACCAGGTTTTGACCTTCAACAAATAAGAGGGAGGCTAACATCTCCAGGGGGGACCTTCACCTCCTTCCAGTATGAATTGAATTGTGCTTGTTGATATTTCGATGAATCCTTGAGCAGAACATTCAGCTATTTCAAGGCTGTAAAAACACTTGCCATAACAATACGCAGATTTATCATCACATTTGGAAAAGCCGTTTCTCTCCTCCCCTCTGCATTCTCTCTCTCTCTCTCTTTCATATATATATATATATATATATATATATATATATATATATATATATATATATATATATATATATATATATATATATATATATATTATATATATATATATTTATATATATTAGGTATATATGTATGTGCACATACATACACACATGTATAATAAATAAACAAAATATAATGGCAGTTTGATTCTTTCCCAATGTATGTGTATATGCATGTATGCATATCTGTGTGTGTTTATTTGTTTACCTTTTTTTTTGCCCATTCTTGCCCATGAATACAACAAGCCACCAGCTAACACACATGTACACAGACACAAGCAACAAAACAAACTCCATTCAAACTACCAGGCTTTTATATACATCTTAATGAGCAAATTGTTCAAATGCTTAAAACTGTGTGCTATATATACATACATATATCAGCATGTGAGTCTGGCGGGGTTCTTAGATTGTAAACTTTGTTTTTCCTTTTAACATTGTTCTTCTTATTGAGGGCAGTTTGTTTTATTACCATTTAAACAGTCAGTAGTATTCATTGTTTCACAACAATCACACCACCATGAGGACCTCTACCTCCACCACCACCACCACCACAACCAAAACCTGTCACAATACTCAGTATTTCTCCTCCTGTACAATAAACCATCTTGATTATTCAAGGATCTCTGCCTTGTGGTTAGCATTTTGTGGGGAGTATGAGTGAAATGGGATGGGGACGGGGAATAAACCACTGGAGTTTGGTGTCATTTCATTTTCACTGAAAGTGTGAGTGTGATTTGGAAGACCTTGGTCCAAAACATTTCCCAATTGATTTAGCCACACACACATATCAGTCAGCTTGTGGCATATATTCATCAATGAAAATATTTTATGATATTGATATTCTACATTACTGAAAAATTACATTAGAGCTGTAATTACAGTCGAGCATTGGGAAGTGGGTTTAACACTTTCATATTATTTCTATATATTATTTCTAAATATGAATAGGCTGCTTCTTTTGTGTGCTTCAATTCATTCCTAAAATACTCAAGGATTTTGAGAACCACAGCTCTAGGCTTTATTTATTTGTATATAGGCATGGGCATAGCTGAATTGTTAAAAATTTTGCCTTGCAACTACATGGTTCTGAGTTCTGTCCTACTGTGTGACAGAAAACATCTTCAATCTAGCTTTAGGTTGAGAGAAGCCTTGTGAAATTTGCTAGACAGAAATAAACTGTGTGAAAGCCATTCTCTTAGATTTATACATGAATGTGTGAATAATACGAAGGATAATGGCATCATTAGAGGGTCAACAAAATGCACTTGTATTTAGTTCTGTCTTGATTATGTCCCTTTACACTCAAGTCAATTTTGTCTTTCTGTCCTACCAAACACTCGGGGAAAACTGATGAAAGGGGGTCTTCTTTCAACAGGACAATGTTCCAGCACACAAGTACTTGGTTTCAATGGCTGCTGTATGTGACTGTGGCTTTGAACTGGTTGCCCACCCTTCCTATTCTTCTGACTTAGCCTCATGTGACTATCATCCGTTTCCCAACATGAAAAAACACTTGGTTGGGAACCAGTATTGCAGTGATTGCGTCATATCTACTGTTGATAACTTTTTTGACCAACAGGATGAAAGTTTCTTCACCAATAGGATCCAAGCACTGCAACACCAGAGGAAAACATATGTGGACTGCAAAATAAACTCCATTTGGTCACATTCCATGAGAGTATCTTAGTCAGCCTATGAACTTTTCAGCCGACTCTCATAAAGAGTGGACAATTATAAGATTGATATAATCATGCATGTGTGGCTTCATGTAGTCCAGTGATTGAAACCAGTAAAAGAATAAATGAATATTGCACTGAAATACAACTCTCCTCATATGCAAAGTAGAACCTTCTTTCATTATAATTTTATGTCAAAATTGTTTAAGTTATAATGTTCCAAACATTAGCTTAATAACTGTTTCAAATTTTGGCACAAGGCTATCAATTTTAGTAGAGAGGAATTAGATGCTCAACTGGTACGCATTTTATCGACCCTGAAAAGATGAAAGGCAAAGTTGACCTCAGTGAAATTTTGAACTCGATATAAAGAACTGAAAGAAAAGCCATTCAGCATTTTCTCTCTGTGTGCTAATGATTCTGTCAGCTCCCTGCTTTCAGTTTTAGGTGGCAAATTGGCAGAAGCATTAGTGTCTTATGCTATTTATTTCAGCTCATTTCAATTTGAGTTCAATTCCTGCAAAGGTCAATGGTAGCATTTATCTTTTGGGGGTTGATAAATAAAGAACCAGTCTAGAGCAGAACCAATACGTTATCAGGCAGGATGCAATGCATTGTGGGATTTGTTCCAGCTCATTTTTTGTGTTCTGAATTCAAATCTTCCTGCAGCAAGAGTGGTAGACTTAATGACTCTCCACTCTTAACATTACTTCTGGACTCTTTAGCAGAGTTCACTTTTATTGTAAATATTCTAGCTAGGTCTACAGTTTGAAGACATCTTCCTTCTTTACAACCAACCATCTTAGAGGCTCTGGAAAGGCCACTGTCCCCTCCACTTGATTAAGCAATAAACAAACATTTTCTACTATAACCCTGGGCTGACCACAGATTTGTGAGAGAATCTGGTGGACAGAAACTGTGTGGAAACCTATGGTGTATATATGTGTACATTTGTGTGGGTGTGTTGCTTTAGTTATGGCCCATAACTTAGCAGTTTAGCAATAGAAACCATTAGAATAAGTATCATACTTAAAAAAATAAGCACTGGGGTTTAAAAGATATGAACAGTGCATTTTCTTTTTAATATATATGTCGTGGCTGATGCCAGTGTCATGTAATTGGAACCCATGTTGGTGACATGTAAAAAGTTACATTCTTGGAGTGGTTGGCATTATGAAGAGCATCCAGCCATAGAAACCATGAGAAATCAGACTCGAACTTGGTGTAGCTGTCTGGCTTATCAGTTACAGTCAAACTGTCTAACTCATGCCAGCATGGAATGCAGATGCTAAATGATGATGATGATGATGATTATATGATTACAAAAGAATTAATGCAGGTGATTTGGGGCATGTTGGTAACATGACACCAGTGGTGGTGTTAGGGACAACAAACAAATCATACATCTCTCTCTTAGCCCCTACAAATCTTTTACATTGAATGTTTGTGTATCACATTTCTTGTGCATACCTTATGCAGTCCCTTTTTTTTCAGGACAAGGAAACACAAACCTCTTGTGGGTCTACAGATCTACACAACTCCCTGAAATTCTTAAAACCCCATATTAGTTTTCCATTAACTACACCATCACAACTGGAACCACCTGCAGCAATAATTGGTAAAATAAACTACGAGATTACAAATGGTAAATTGTTTTGAGTAATTCCCAGACTTTATTCAATGGATGCATCTCTTTTGCTATGGACTCCTTCAGCTAATGAGAAAATATAATGGACCAACAAGAGTGCCTTTGTCTGCTTCTTTTACATTCCAGAAATCTAAGAACAGAAGACAAATCTATTTCAGATCCTATGTTTCTTAAAAAGGTTCTGCTGGATAAAATAGCTCTAGACAATGTAGATAATGTTTGATGTGAATGAAGAAGAAGAAGGGAGAAGTTAAGTCACAGCTAGACTACGATAGATCTGAACAGAGGTTAAACAACTGTACATATTATATTTGAAGCCTTGGACCTTTACTTTTATTCATTTATCTATTTTTCATTAATTTGTTACTCATCACTCATCAGTTTTGAGAGCCCCACATGTTAAACAAGGAAAGTTACAGCTATGCTGATGGACTTACAAGACAATTATAAAACATAAGCAGATCATCATCATATCTTGTCACTGGCGCCTTGCTGTGTCTATGGGAAAAAAACCCCACAGAATTCTTGTGGTTTTAACCTAAAGTCCTCTATACAACAGGATTGAATCACTCACTACTGTAAGCAGCAGCAGCACTGTAAATTTGATGTGTGTTCCATTAGCTTGCAGTACCAACTACAACTCCCTCTGTGCATATGCTTCTCCCCACCACTCAGACAAGAGGGGGCTGGGCAAGGGCAATGGGCTTGCAATCCACTCCTGAGAAACAAACAGATGCTATACAGGAACCTTGGATGTGTGATAGTGGAATAACAGGGGAGAAGGGAGCAATGGTAGTCCCAGTCCCAAGTTATAAGGTGTGTGTGTGTGTGTGTGTTTGGGGGAAGGGTACTACAGGAAGAACAGTGTATGTTCTTTTGAAATGAATAAAGACTGTGGGAATTGTAAGATGTAGAGATGGTGATGATGGTTAGTAATGGTGGCAGAGAGGTAGTGAAGGTAGTGGTTGTAAGTGATAGCAGGAGTAGTGTTAATAATGGTGGTGTTGGTAGTGGTGGTGATGGTGATATTAGTGGTGGTGATGATGGAAACGGTGGTAGTAATGATAAGGTTAGCAGAAGTGATGGTGGTGGTGATGCTGATGGTGTAACGATAGTAGTGTTAATGGAGTGGTGTTTGTATAACAGTGTTTCTAGTGTAACAATGGTGATATTGATAATGCTATTTATGAAGATTACAGTTGTGGTGTTGGTAGTGGTGGTGGCAGTGGTGTTGACAAGAAATGGTGGTAGTGATAGTGGTAGTGCTGCTGTAATGGAAGTGGTGGTAGTAGTGGTGGTAGTGATAGTCTAAGTAAGATCATGTCTGTTACTCTATATCACTGCTGTAAAAGTCTGACAGCACTAGGGCAAAGGAAGGTTTTTAAATTAGCTTTACTTTACTGCACACGCACACCCACATATGTACACAGGCAAGGCATACACACACACACACAGATGTATAAACATACATACCAGCACACACACATGTAGACATGACATACACTTACAGATGTATAAACATACATACCAGCACAAACACACGTACAGACATGGCATACACTCACACACAGATGTATAAACATACATACCAGTGCGTGTGCACACACACACACACACACAGATACATATGTACACAAGCAAAGCATACAACCATACAAATGTATGACCATACACACACATATACTGAAAGACAAATAATCAGAACCACAAATTTAAAGGCATAAACACATGCACACACACACACAACACAACAGACACAGAAATAGTCACATTTACATAGATTTAAGCATTACATTATACATACATGTACGTGCACATGTGCATATGTGAATACTTCTGCTTTAATGTGTGCATTTGTGAACTTGTATAGTTTGATATGTGTGTGCATGTGTACATATTTACACACATTCATGCACTATATATATATATATATATATATATATATATATAACTACATAAAATGTTTCTAAGTATATATATAAAATGTATGCATGTAATGTGTGCTTACACACACACAAACACACAGAGAAAATAACACCAATTTCATACATAAACACAAATATACATACATATATACACCACACTTGAAAGTCAGTCAGTCTGCTCCAAAAAAGAAAAAAAAAAGAACCCCCCAGTTAGTTTTATAGACTTTCTCTACATATAACACACTGCTTGATGCCACCCAAGATGTGAAGCGGAGGGGGGGGGGGGTAGAGTAGAGGGTGAGGGTAAAGATGGTGGGTAGAAGGAAGGAGGGGAAAGAGAGTGAAGAGGGAAGCAATATGTTAAGGAAAAAAAATGAAATAAAAAAAAAGAGAAGGAAAGAGAAAAATACTCAAAAAAAGAAAAAAGGAAAAGCAAGAAGCAACTCGAAAAAGAAACTTCTAAAGAGATGGGTGAAGATAAACAATATTTTTTTTTTTCATGCATATACACCTACACACTTACAGACACTGATATACATACACAATCCAATCTCTGAACTGCTTTTGTAGAAAAGAAAGGAGTGTAGTGAGAAGGAAGAGAACACACATCTATCACATCTCATCATCCATCTTTCAACACACACACACACATATATACACTTGTAACCACACACACACACACATTCAAAACCACACATAGATAAACAATCATTTCCTTAAGCCAATATACACTCCTTAGCCACTACCACCAACACCATAAACTCCCATTACTTTCACCATAAGTCTTGCTACCACAACCACACACACACACACACACAGCCCACCTACACAAATATAATCAATTTACCCAATGATCTGGGTGCTATCATAGAACAATCAGGAGATTGGAGCCCATGAAATAAGAGCAGACTAAGGGCAGCAAGATCAGTCTTAAAGTCACTCAATACAATCTGGAATGAGGGACAGAAACTAATAAGAATATCAAATTAAAGACTCTACAGACACTAGTTTGGCCTGTTGCACTGTATGAATGTGAAAGCTGGACCCGAAGAGCAAATGACTTTGCCAAACCAAAATTATTTGAAACAATGTGCTTCTGACTTTGCTAAACCAAAATCATTTGAAACAATGTACTTCTGCAGCTGAGATAGTAATTGAGGAAATGGGAGTAGAAAGAGAATATTTGACAACTATCAGGAAGAGAAAGCTACAGTATTTGGGCATGCCACAGAAGTCTCAGAACCTCAGTACCCACCTACATCCAAGAGGGAGTCAATGGGAAACAGGGGAGACTGAGCAGATGCTAACTGGACATCATCAAAGGATGGACTAGAAGATGTCTGGATGAATTCACATTCACGGTCAGAGGTGTTCGTGGAATCAATGGCATGAGAGATGACACATGTACCCATGGTGCCTGATTCTCAGCAACGAGGATGGGGAATAGGCAAGGCAGGGCCAAGGTGAAATGAGAGACTCCGATAGAATATACTGAACTGTATTGTGAGATATATTTTAATATAGGGTGGTGGTGTGAGTAGATCACATAGAGCAGTATGGCTATAGTATCCATAGTATAATGGTAGCTATGTACACACATACACAGCTACATATCTTTGTAGGTTTAACTGTGAAGTCAAGAACTCAAATCCTGTGACCATCATGGCACAGATATGACTGTGATGAAGATAAAGAAGTTCACCTTGCAATCACATGGCTTCAGGTTCAGTTCCACATGCAGCACTTTCTTTAACAGCTTCAACTATGACATTGAGGTCATTTGCATACATAAGTTTGCATAACAGTCAGTATGAAACTGATATGACCTGGGGAACTATAAACAGGAGAGAGATTGAGAATCAAGCTCTGATGGACAACTACTTGTATGATATAAATTCCTTACTAAACTCAGTTTTCTATGAAGTTAATTCTTAGACTCCTGAAATTATCCCTTCTAATTGCTGTTAGATTTTTGCTTTCTTTCTATAACTAAAATGCAAACTTCAATTCATTTTTCAATTCACTTAGAATAAATGTACATCACAACCTACCCAAAAATGAAAATACTGTTGGTAAAGATACTTCAATTAATTCACTGAAGATGGTACAGGAGATGAGTTCTAGGTGATGCTAGTGTAGAGAACAACAATCTGAATGTCATGTCTGTTGTTTTAGCTCCAGATTAGCACTGATCCAGCAGAACTGTATTCCATCTCAGATCACTCAGTCTCTTTTTCTTAGATATAGTATATGTCCTACTGTTGTTTTAACCCAAAGCTAAACTTTAAGCCATTTGTTTTCACACATAGTGTATCTTGGGACTACATTATCGAGTCTGTTCTTCTTTTGAAAGATAGTAGAGTGATTTAAGAAGATCTATTTGATCTCATCGTTGCCTAGCATAAGGTCAGCCACCACTAAATAGACCAATAATCAAAGACCTTCTAGCTAAGAGAGCACAACATTCTTCAAAGTCATTCTTTTAACCCTTTAGTATTTAAATTTCTGTCAAATGTAATGCTTATTCATTCATATTCTTTTGAATTAATCATGCATTATCTCAGAGCCTCAAGACTTTAAAGATTCTGGCCAGTTTCAACATAAAATAAGGCAGAATATTTGGGTTGAATATGACTGGTCTAAATATTAAAGGGTTACATACAGTATAGTGTGTATTTGAGATATTTTCGTTGCTGTTACTTCCAGCAGGTTGAACAACCATGTACAGACTACCATTTGTGGTTGTTATTATTTAGTCTTACTGACTGAACAGACCTATGATTAGACATTCCAGCTCTGACAATTCTGTCTTTTTACTTTGTGCAGGAAACCTAGAGTCACACTATCTAATGTGCCCTTTTCTGAGACAGTATGGTGTGATTTGAGGGTAATTTGGCTGTTGGGGTACCACCCAAGCCTTTTATAAGGTCTCTAGGTGGTAGTGGGTGGGTGATGAGGCAGAAGAGAAAAACCCAAGACTCATGGATTACTGTCATAGGAATCAGTACAATATTCCAAAATACCCCTAGAATGGAGATCTGTCCCACAATAGTCAGATAAATGGTGCTGCCAAACAGGATGACAAACAAAATCACCCAAGAGCAGGTAGAGGCTGAGAGGCTTCTTCACAGTTTCCATAAGGCTTCGGTTGACCAAAAAGATGTTTGGTCAAATTTGTCACACTGAAGGATTGAACATGAAATCTGGAAATATGTGGATGTGAAATGAACTTCTTAAACACACAACCTTGCTTGCACCTATGTTGATGTTGTTCAGTCCTACGTTATCCCTAATCCAGATATATAATGCATCTTGGACTACAATATTTCATGTCCTTCCTTACTCAAGAAGGAAAGATGTGATTTCAGAGAAATTTAGGTGCTATTTCTAGCAAGACAAGTGACTGTGTAGAGGCTCACTTGTGGATGTTAACAAAGTTGTTGTTAAGCCATGTCAGTCCTGTATGACTGTATCTATGAATAAAGACATTTCAGCAGTGACCACCCTGTCAGTTTCATGCATGTAAGAAATCAATAACCAACATTATCCAGCATGTCCTATTTTAAGATAGTAGGTTGTAATTTGAGGGCTGTTATTTCTTGGCCTGTTGACAGAGTGATGTACAGAAGTGGTTATGGTGGTGACGATGGAGCAGTGATGATTGTGCCAGTGATAAATGTATGTATATTAAGGTAACACCACTTATGATAGTGCTGATTATAACGATGGTCATGTTGATAATAGCAGTGATAATGACTGAGATGTGATGCATAGTATTCAACTGATAATAGTTGTCTTATAGCTCCGGTTTAACCTAGGGTAAGCCCTGAGAGAGAAGGTTCATAATCAAAGACCATCCAGTTTTTTCAAGCATAGCTATATTTCACCCGAGCACTGTACGTAATAAGCTCATCATTATTTATATGTGGTTAATCAGTGTGATTTGAGGACAATTTGTCCGTTACTTCTAGCACATGGAGCAATCATGTTAGAGAGCTCCACTGTTGGCTTTGGTTCAATAGTGGTAATTGAAATGATGGAAACGGCTGTGGCAGCAGTGATGCTCTAAGTGGTGGTAATGGTGGTGGTTGTACTGGGTGGTGTAAGGATGACAAGGAAAAGCGGTTCTTGTAGCCCAACAATTGGTTCAAGTTATTGGAATGTAAACTGATCTTTTTTACAACCCAGGAGGGAGAATGGGAGAAAGAGAGAGACAGAGAGAGAGAGAGAAGGGAGAAGAAAAATAAAGACAGAAAAGGAAGGCAAATAGAAAAACTTTCTTTTAGTATCCAGACAAATTGCATCCACCAAGAGTACAAAGACACACACACATATATACATACAATGTGTATGCACATGTGCTTCAGTTTGTGCATGCATGTGTGTGTGTGTAGAAATATATATATATACTTTTATCTGCAAATACATTCACCATTGTGTGTATGTGAATATGTACATATGTGTATATAATTTACTTCAAGTGGTTTGCTATGTAGCATAAGAATCAATTAATTAACCAATAAAATTAAGCTAATTAACAGCGACAACAGCAACAAAATAAAGGGAAAGGTGGGTGAGGTTTGGTAAAAACAGAACAAGAATATTCTTACTATAATAAACTTAGGTTTGTGGTTGGCACAACGTGGGTGGTTGGGTGCTGAGAAGGAAGAAATAAAGAATTGTTATCCAAAGAGCAGAAACAGGAGTGGTAGTGTGGAGGAAGAGGTTGGGGCTAAGTTTCCACTCTGTAGTATTTTTTCATTTCTCTCTTTTTTTAATATTTTATTTATTAATACCTAAAAAAAGGAACTTTTTTGTTATCAATGGAAGAATAGATAAGGAGAGTGTCAGTAGAGCTTAGAACTAAAAGTCCCTGTCTGTTACTTGATTCTTGTTCTTTTTCCTATTATGATCTGAATTGTAAATCCTCTTCCCAGAAGATTAAGGGTATTGTGAAAGGCCTGGTTGGAGGCCCAACCTTCTGAGTTCTTTTACAGAGCTTAAAAAGAAACTGGAAGACTACTGCAATAAGTGTGTGACTCTGAGAGGGAAATATGTTGAATAAAATTTTAATTAACTGATCCTCCTGTATTTTCTTTTATCCAAAGCCAGGAACTCTTCAGCACCCCATCATAGTGTCCATTGTTGGAATCATATCTGGCTGTTGATCTTCACATCAGATGTCTGTTGATATTAAGGAGGTGAGCTGGCAGAAATGTTAACACGCTGGGCGAAATGCTTAGCGGTATTTCGTCTGCCGTTACGTTCTGAGTTCAAATTCTGCCGAGGTCGACTTTGCCTTTTGGGGTTGATAAATTAAGTACCAGTTACGCACTGGAGTCGATGTAATTGACTTAATCACTTTGTCTGTCCTTGTTTGTCCTCTCTATACTTAACCCTTTGTGGGCAATAAAGAAATAAGATTTCTGTTGATGTAGAGTGTGATTATCTTCTGTTCATGATATTGTGAATTTTGTTAGTCGAATGCCAACACAAGTAAAAAGTACAAATACTAGATTCAATTTAGCCATATTCCTCCACTAAAAATCTATCACCTTCTACCAATCATCATCACCATCACCAGCAAACCCTTGCATTATCTCAAAACCATTGCAGCCTATACCGATAAGAATACTTAAAATGTAAGACTATCTGTATATTTGAGAAACATAGCAAGTTGCTGTATAACATGTCCAAGCCACCAGTCACCCTCAAATAACAAGATACATTCATACACTACCACAATATTGAGCCAATAAGGAGACTTTGATGTCATTGCAGATCGACATGCTAGAAGTAATAGCCAAATTTCTCTTACTTCACAAACCACTGTCCTAAAAAGACAGTGATGTAGTATGAGGGACTACATTAACTGATGTAGTGCCACATACTCCTAAAATGATAGGATGGTCATGGTTGGAATGCCTGTAATCATACATCTGCTCAATCAAGACTATCCCAGAGCTACACTATGTCCTCAACAAGAGGCATGCAAGAACAAGCTAAAAGTGTAAAATGTCTAAGCTATTATGCTGCCCTTCATGTAATAAACTTGCACAGTATGGTCCACAATCGAACAGAACAAGGGTTCTCAAACTTTTTGGGCCACTGCCACCCTCATGGCCACATAATACCCTCAGTACCTCCACCCTTATTTTTATGTGTGAATAAATATTTCATATTTTACTAATTTATATATACTATGAATCATTTGATATTTAATATATTATATAATTTGTATACAATACTATAATAATATTATAATAAATTCATAGCGTCCCCCAATTCACTGCCTTCCTCCCAACACCTCCTTTTTCTCTACCATCCCCCACACTGCCCCCTTAAGCACCAGCGCCCACCTGGACTGTCTCAATGCCCACTGGGGTGCGGTAGCACCCATTTTGAGAACCTATAGAATAGAAGAATACACTGTATCTGAACCACTGGATCCATGGATCATACCTAATTATTTGACTCATTACTTATATTTTGAGTAATAAATCCTTCTGTTGTTTGGTTTAACACCACCTGGCCCCTGGGTTCCTTTAAGAGTCTAAGCTGTTGCGAATATTCAAGCAACCATCACAGCTTGAGGATAACTTTGTCTCTTCCTTTCACACGTCCCTGAGCCCACTGGGATCTACATTACTCTTCATTTTTCTAGGGGCCAATGAAATACATACCAGTCAAGTAGTGATCTTGATTTAAATAACAACACCAACAACCACAACTTTATGGCATTGTATCTAAGTTAGAATCATTAATACCTTTACTCATGCATGGCTTCTACAGTTGAATGCCCTTCCTAAAATTATCACTGTGCTTTTTTCATGGTATCAACATTAGACAAGTCACCATGTAGTTTGCAAGGCTAAAATCCCCATTGACTGGAGACAGGTTTAAGTAGGAAAGGAGAGTTTGGAACAGGTTTCTTGCTATACAGAAGCTACATGGCTACAAAAGAATGGAGACAATTGCTTTATACTGTTTGATATTTTTCTTAAGCTCAAAGTCACTTGACATTTTCAGTTCAAATCCTATTCAATTTGAATTTCTTTCTTTATTTCATTTGCTTCTTACTTAAGGTGAGTACCAGTAATGGACCACAGTAAAATGAATCAATTATATGCTTTCTTAACAAATCCTCACAATTATCATCATTGTCATCATGATAAAAAGATGATGGAGTAGGCTTTCTGTATCTACAGTACTTGATGCTATACCTCATGTCATTGCTTATGATGCTATCAGTACTATACAAGACAAGCTGCTAGACACACCTTTCCAAATCTGCTCTCTGAAAAATGCAGTTCAGTGTCCCTACCACCCAAAAATGATACTAACCTCTTTAGTTACTAATCTATACAATTCCCGAAATGAGGGTCAGATAATAACATTTTTTGCCAAGTTTCCTCCCACACAGCTACTTAACTCTTTAGCATTTAAACTGGTCATATCCAGCCAAAATATTCTGTGTCCTTTATGTTCGAACTGACCAGATCCAACATCTCATACCTACCCTAAGAATAAACAATCACATTATTGGAATCTTGAAGTCATGAGATAATGCATGATTAATTCAAGACAATGTGAATAGATAAGCATTGCATTTGACAGAGTAATTTGAATGCTTAAGGGTTAAATCAACTAGTTCTAAGGACATTTGTGAGTGAAGGGACATTGAGACCAAGTAGACTTATAGCTTTTTGAAAGCCAGCAGGATCCACATGTAGATAATCCACAGTAACCACTTGTAAGGGTAAGTCTCCAATTAAAGAGAGAGATGCAGAGACAGAGAAAACATCAACTCTAGCAGTGAAGACAGAGAAGCTAAAATAAAACTCGTTTTTCTCCAGACTCTCTATGATGAACTATGAAAATCACATTGTACACTCACCTTCGACTTAAGTCTGCTCCACTCCACATAAGAGAGTTTGATTTTACCACTATGTGCCCACTACCATCTCTGTCCAGAGGCCGAGAGGAGGAGCAAGTTTACTCCACATTACCAAGTCCTTTGTCCTCTCACACCAGGCCAGATTAAGTCCACCCCAATCTACATCAGTGTGCGAGCTTAGTTCTTGCAATTCCCCTCCCACCACCATCACCACCACCACTGCTGTTGCCGCTGCCACGAAGTTGGAGGGACTGGTGGTGCAGGCTTATTCCATATCACTAGGTTCTACTTGTAAGAGCTCTTGTTAAAGAACCAGTCTTCACATCAACTAAATCTCAGTAAAGGGCTATCAATAACATTGTTTTCTCTGCTCAAGAATTTGTATTGTGGTGTGTATGTGCATGCATCTGTGTGTGTGTGAGTGTATGTGCATATGTGTTGTTTATATGTGTCTCTATGTTTATTCATGGAGGTATATGTACATTTTCTGCAAGTTTATATGTACTTATGTATGTAATGGGTGTGTGTATGCATATGCACTTATGTATGTGCTTGAATGTTTACATGAGGTTTATATAAGCATATGCGGTTGTGTATGTGGTTACGTGGATGTTTATATATATGTATGTTTATGCATGAGGTTTTGTAAGAATGCATTAGTACTTCTATACTTACACATATGTTTACATATGTATGGTTTTATGCGTTCACATGTGTGCATGTGATCGTGTGTGTGTGTGTGTATGTGCCTGTGTTTCGTTTATGTGTTTGAGTTTTATGGTGTAGATTTGCTTTCTAAACTATCAACTAAAACAGGGAAAGGAGGTGTACGTCTAGTGCCGGGTGTGTATAACAGAAATGAGGGAATGGGTGAGGTGTATGTGCGTGTGTGTGTTCATCTGAGCAAAAGAGTGTGTGTTTATGAGGTCATGTATGTGTGTGTGTGTGTGTGTGTGTGTGTGTACATTATATCAGTAAATAACCATAGGTGAGGGTAGCACTAAATGTATCACCATCATCATTGTCATTGCCATCGTCATCATCATCATCAACATCTCTTTTCCACGCGTGTATGGATTTGACAATGTGTAAATACATGTACGCACGCACACACGAGGTATATGGAGGATAACAGCTGAGTAAAGAATTGCCAGGATAGCCAAATGGAAAGGAAACTGAAAGGGGAAGACAAGAGTAGAAGTGGCTAAAAGCTGACCTTAGGACGTTGAACTTCACTCGGATGTACTCTTCTACGTAGACGAAGAGACAGACACATTAATGTGTCTGTGTGGGGTGCAAGTTCATACAACACAAGTGTCTGCGTTGGCATGAAAGTAGAAAAGATTCACATACATCCATGCGCGCGTGCGTGTGTACATACATATTTTTATTTAGGTAAACTTAGGACCGTCCTTAGCTAGCAAGTATTATATTAGCCTCCACCGGTTGTTTGTGTATGTGTAAGCGCGTGCGCGCAATGTCAGTGCAATGGACTCTAGTGTGAATTGTATTGACAGCAAGCCACAGCATAAATAGATCAGAATTAGGCCCGTAGGCCCGTGCGGACCCCGGACAACTGCGCAGTGTGCCCGTGTGTTAAAACGGCATTGGGTAAATTTGACCGAGGGAGATGTTTGTGCGCGCGCGTAAGAGAGAGAGAGAGAGAGAGAGAGAGAGAGAGAAAGGAAGAGGAGGAGGAGGAAGCATGTGAGTGTCTATATGGCTAAGTAAGGCCTATGGACAAACCCCTGTTCAGATGAGAATACGTTACATACATACATACGAACATCCATACACACATGCATACATACATACTAAATTACCATTCTAGTTAGTTGAAGACTGTTTCCCCACTCCACCTCCCCGCCTCACTCTTCCACACACGATCCTATTTTAATTCAACTTCCCTGTCCCAAATTTATATATATATTGATTCTATTTTGTTATTTTGTTTGAATGTTAGTTTGTAAAAGAGAGAAAGAAAGGAGAGAGAGGTGGTGGTGGTGGCGGCGGGCGAGAACCACACCTCTGCTTCTGGGAGGTCCTTCCTGCTGGTTAGTTAGGGTAAGCAGCTAAACAACTTCACATAGCTGGAATACTTATATCATACCACACACAAAACATACACATGATACATACACAGCACTACTAACAGGCACACACACACAATATATATATATATATATACATGCCAAACACTCATAAACACAGTAGTACCATCACCATACATACACAACATCGCTATGCGCGCGCACACACACACGCAGTCTTACGATATGCTTAGCATCATCACATACGCACACGATATATATATATACACACACGCACACACATACCACCAACATCATCACTATACACCATGATATACATAACTTTAACATCACCACACACAAGCAGAAACACTATGATATACATACTACCACCACCACCGCCGTCGTCGTCATCATCAACAGCAGCAGCTAGCAAGATAGCCAAGCCAAAACATTATAGTGTTGTTTAAAAAGTAAAGCTATATAGCACACGGCAAAACCTTGCGGTTCACATACAGAGGGGCAAAGTGAGGGTAAAGCAGAGAGATAAAGAGCGGGAGAGAGGGAAAGAGAGAGAGAAAATGAGAGCCGAGTGGGAGAAGAGACAGAGATATCTAAAAGAGTAATGATAGTGTGGTAGTGGTGGTGGCAGCGGTAGTGCTTAGCAATTTACCATGTGTCCCTGTTTCAAGCTAGAGAGTGTGTGAGTGCGTGTGTGTATGCGTATACACACACGCACACACACAAACAAGTTAAATAAGTTTGAGTGTATAGATGCCTTGCTCCTCCTCTCCTCGCTCTCTCTTTCTATATATATATATATATATATATATATATATATATATATATATATATGTGTGTGTGTATAAAATATATACACATGTACGTATGTGTATGTACACATGCACAGAGTCCAACCCATGCCAGTGTAGAAAACGGTCAGTAAATGACAATATGTATGTATGTATGCATATCTCTCACAAAAGAGAAAACAGAACGAGAATCCTTATCTTTTGTCTGCCCTAACGAGTAGTAACGGGTGTGAAATTCTGCGTCCCACAAACTAGAGATGCAATTTGTTCCTTCCCCATCAAAATCCGGCTCTTTTCCAAGCAACCGGAACTTTACTGTTTTCATCAAATTCCAGCTGTAGTTGGCTCTCCAGAAGTGATCAACCCATCTTTTTTCTTGGCATAGTGTACTTGGGCCACATTATTCAATGAATTCATTAGCAAGATACAAAATGCAATTTGCGGTAGATTTGGTTGCTATTTCCAGCAAAACGAACAGCATTCCACCCACCTGTAGAGGTTCATTGATTCTAAATTCAAGCAGTTGCCGATTGGCCCAAAGTCAGCCCTGATTTAGCAGACAGATCTATGATCAAAAGTAGTCCAGCTGTGACTGTGTGGTATTAAGTCTGTTTTCAAACCATATGGCTTTGAGTTCAATCCCACTGCGTGGCGTCTTGGGCAAGTGTCTCTACTATAGCCCCAGGCTGACTAAAGCCATGTGAGTGGATTTGGTAGATGGAAAGTGAAAAAAGTTCATCACATATATATATATATATACTCTTTACTATTTACTCTTTTACTTGTTTCAGTCATTTGACTGCAGCCTTGCTGGAGAATTGCCTTTAGTCGAGCAAATCGACCCCAGGACTTATTCTTCGGAAGCCTAGTACTTATTTTATCGGTCTCTTTTGCCAAACCGCTAAGTTACAGGGACGTAAGCACACCAGTATCGGTTGTCAAGCGATGTTGGGGCACAAACACAGACACAAACATACACATATATACGACAGGCTTCTTTGAGTTTCCGTCTACCAAATCCACTCAAGACTTTGGTCAGCCTGAGGCTATAGTAGAAGACACTTGCCCAAGGTGCGACTCAGTGGGAATGAACCTGGAACAATGTGGTTGGGGGGTGCTGAAAATTCTTGACATCATGAAAGGTCTGCTTAAGAACATTTCGTCTATAATTATGTTCTGAGTTCAAATTCTGCCAAGGTTAAGTTAGTCTTTCATCCTTTTGGGGTCAATAAAATAAGTACCAGTTATGCACTGGGGTTGATGCAATCGACTGGTCCCCTCCCCACAAAATTTCAGACCTTGTGCCTATAGTAGAAAGGATTACTACTGTAAAAATAGTTGTATTTTGTTTGTAATTTTAGTATTATATATTGTTAAGGCAGTGAACTAGCAGAATTATTAGCACACAGAACCAAATGCTTTGTGGCATTTCTTTAGGATTTATGTTGAGCTGAAATACTTGCTGAGGTCAGTTTTTTCTTTCATCCTCTAGGGATCGATAAATTAGGTATTGGTTGAGCACTAGGGTCTATGTAATCGACTAACCGTCTCCCACAAAATTTCAGGACTTGTGCTTATAGTAGAAAAACTTATATATTATTGTATATATTACTGTGTTTTATAGTGTATTACTTGTAAATATTATGATGTACATTATTGTATGCTACAGTATATGCTTATTCCGGTATATTGTGTCCACTCTGTATCGCAAGCAATCGGGTTAAGTCTCTGGTTTTCGAATATCTCCCTCCATCCATCTCACCCACCTAAAATTCCTTGACAATACAACAGGCACTGCCCTTCCAGAAAAATGAATTAATTTATTATTTATTATTTGGGAACAGAAAATGCATTGAAATCATTATGATGGAAACAAAGAGTGTTCATGTGTCCAACCGGTTTCACTGTTTGAAGTTAATCATGATTTTGCAATGAAAAATGTTGGTAAAATTTCATCACAAAATGCTGTTGAGACTAACAGTGAAAGTAATAAATGAATGTTGTTAACAGAGACTGAGGAGGTAATAAATGAAACACTTACATTCTTTAATTAATAATAAACATACAGACAGCATATCTTATTTGCAGAACTAAACATGCATTGTCCTGGATTTAAGGTATCAATCACATTTGTTTTGTATAGAATAATCTTGGTTTTTTATTGAACTTTGCTTCATTTTGAGATGAATTATGATGTATTTGTAAGAATACATGTTGTGTGTATTTATGTCTACATGTATGTATGTTTATTTCTGCACAAACATATGTATGCATACATATATAATGGTACATATTTGAATTCAAAGAACCAGCCTCTGGATTCAATCATGCATCGTTTCTTGTAATAACAGTCATCATTCCCTCTCTAACTCCTCATAACTATGGTTATGCCACAGGTATACACATGCAATGAAGAAGGCAACACTAGAAGGAAACTAATGAACATTATGTATATTGAAAAACCCCTTGGATGGAAAAAGTTGAAGGCTGCTTGCAGGATTTGAACCCAATATTCTACATCCCCACCCAGTTACAGACACATCCAAAACAGCACTAGACAGCTTTTAGATTTGTAACCAATTTGAGGATGAAGTACAACAACAATCTCATAGAAAGAAACAACCACACAATGCTTGCTTATTGGGCAAAACTGCTGCAGTTTAAACCAGAGGGCACCAATGAAATTCTTCTTTTGATTAAAGCTATAAAATGTTTTATCTGTAGCACTAAGGTGTTACCTTGAGACGGAAGGAAACATTTTATATGGAATTCAAGTTATATACGGTCAAATATGATAAGCTTGCTTAACCCATTACCTACCAGTGATCTCATATGAGATCACTTAAAAATTACAAATTTTGTTGTAATTATCTGTCAATATTTACACATATCTAACCTTCTCGCTATATCTACTAGGTATATTTCTCTGATATTCAAAGGAGGTTTGCTAATTTTTCACCCAATATCTCACTTATTTCTATTTAAAATGTTATTTTGATCATTCCAGTGTGTTTCTAAGGCTGTTTTATGCTAGAAATCAAAGTTTCATAAAAAAAATTCCAGTTAATAGAATTATGGGAGGAAATGGGTTAAGTAATTAATTTCATCCTATTTTATTTTGTTTTATTTATAATGATTTTAGTCAACGGATGAAGGTACCTTTCTAACCCTTTTTTAGAGTGTCTGAGAGTATTCAAAGGAAGTGAACAGAGTTTACTCAATAGTAGCAGAGTCTGCTCAACTAAAGGCAGGTGTTACTAAAACAAGTAATAGAATAAGTCTCCCACCTAAAATTACAAACCTAGGCCATTCCTGATTCTGCAGACTTATATGATCAAAGACAAACTGACTGTGACTTCCATTTGTTTGCATATTTATGATTACAACGACTCTGGTGCTGGTGCCATGTAAAATGTACACAGTATACTGTGTAAAGTGGTTGGCACTAGGAAGGGCATCCAGTCGTAGAAACCATACCAGAACAGATTATGGAACTTGGAGTGGCCCCTGGTCTTGCCAGCTCCTGTCAAGCTATCCAACCCATGCCAACATAGAAAATGGATGTAAAATGATGATAATAAATAACCAATGTATTCTTACAGGTTGCTGTTTTTTTTTTTTCAGATCAAGATTCCATATTGGATCACAAAATGGTAAGGCATACACAGGTGTGAAAGGCTTGTGTTGGGATTTTTAAGGTGAAAAGTGGAATTATATAGATGACATTTAATTCCATTGATTTCCAACATTGGTATTGTTTTTTTTTTTATTTGTAAGCTAAGTTGACCAACCCACCAATAAAGAGAAGGTCATGGCTATGTGTTCATGTGTATATATATCTATCATAATGTATTAAACATTCATATACATACATACATGTATATCTCTCTATATATAAATATATACACACAGAAACATACACATGCATACATATACACACATGCATCCACACACAATCTATTGCTTTGTTAAGAAAAAAAATGACAAAAAGAAAAAAGATAATTGGGATTGGAGGGGGGTAAGAAGAGGAAAAAGATGAAGACACATGTGTGTTGTGTCTGAAGTGGGTGAGAGGGGGTAAAAAGAATAAACACAAGTAAATTGATAGGAAATTACAAAAGTTGGAGAGAGAGAGGTGGGGTTTGTTCATCTGACAGCTATAACTTACTTCACTGGGCCCTGGGGGTGTAAGTGAGTAATGGGAGGTAGTGGTTGAGAGAGTTGGAATCTGGGTGAAGATGAAGAAGAAGAGAGGGTGGTGGAGTTGCATGGTTGGTGGTAGTGGGGAGGCGAAGGGAATCAAGTTTGTATACACATACACAAATGTATGTGTGTGTCTGTGGAGGAGGGGAACTAATTTAGTTGGTGGCCTGCTGAAGACTTACCCTGTTGGAAGTATTGGTGGCTTGTGTGTGTGTGTGTGTGTGTACTTGTATGTGTGGTGAGGAGGGGGGCTGAAGAATTTTCATTCAATACCATACCCACCACCAAGATTTAAAAAAAAAATTTCTTTCAAGACATATATATATATATATATATATATATATATATATATTGCAACTTGCCTGTTACCCCACACAGGTCAGAATTTTGAATTTACAAAAACTGATAATAGGAAAGTAGGAAGTATAAGATCTTAAAAGAAATCTGTAATTCCCTTGCCAAAATTCTGGAGGAAGGAAACTGAAGTTTATACACAAACACACTGATCCAATTTACTGCTTTCAAATTTTATATGTATTTATAATTTGTAAAAAGGAGATTGGATTTATCTATTCTGTGCATATATTGTATATGTATATACAAATATATTATGTGTGTATATATTATATATATATATATATATATATATATATATATATATATATATATATATATATATATATATATATATGTGTGTGTGTGTATATCATAATTTAATGTCCATTTTCCATACATATATAATTGAATAGATATATAGATCAATTTTAATTTTCCACTTATTTTCTATTTTTCTTATACATTTTCCAATTAAAAATTATGGTCTTAATTTCATATTTGAGTTTTCAAAATTCTAATTTTTGTGGTTGGGGTGAAATTTTGTTTTTCAAGCAGGTGTAAAACAAGTACATCACCTCTTATTTATATATTTACCTTATTCTGCCCATCCACATATGTGTATATGCACATACGTACCTGTCCACATTTCACTCTTATCAACCCATATTTTAAATATATAAAACAAAAATGTTTAAAAAATAAAACCCAATCCTTCTCCTAAAGGGAATTTAGGAAGTTCTCCTTCTTTTTCGAATATTACAAATAATTTTAGGGTGCGTTTTGTGTGTGCATGAGTCCATGTGTAGATTAGATATTCTATGGGTGGGCTATCAGATTTACAGTTTCTTTCTCTTCTTTTTATTTTTAAATGTGGGTGGGTAATGGGTAGAAATGTGTGTGTTTATGTGTGAGCATAAGTAACTGCTGTACCCATTAAATACATACTATTACTCACAACACATTGTGAGTGTGTGTGTGTGTGTGCATTTATGTATATTCCTTTACTTGTTTCAGTCATTTTGACTGTGGTCATGCTGGAGTACCATCTTTAGTTGAACAAATTCTATTGATCTCTGTTACCGAACCACTAAGTTACAGGGATGTAAGCACACCAGCATCGATTGTCAAGCGATGGTGGTGGGGCCAAACACAGATACACAAATATACACTGTAACCACATGTGGATCATTGGCGATTTTTTCCACCATCTTCTTTTCCTTTTTGCTTGAAACGTAAAACTACCTTTCTTTCCTTCTCTGAGTGTCTGCTAATACTTTGCATGTACCACATTCTTGCGTCGTCATTTTTTTCTTGTGCTTGTTCGTTTTTTGGGGATTTACTATATATATATATATATATATATATATATATATATATATATATATATGCATATGTCTACGACAGGCTTCTTTCAGTTTCCGTGTACCAAATCCACTCACAAGGCTTTGGTTGGCCCAAGGCTATAGTAGAAGACACTTGCCCAAGGTCCCACTGCGTGGCACCGAACCCGAACCCATGTGGTTGGGAAGCAAGCTTCTTACCACACAGCCATTCCTGTGCGTCTATGTATCTTATATATCTATGCATGATTATGGTCACTACTGAGGGGGAACTCTACATTTTTATAAGCTGAAAGCATCTGTATTGTCAACCACTGACTCCCCTAAAAACCATCCATATATTAATGCACATACATACAAACATACCTGTACACAAACACACACCGTTACTAGTGACAGGTCACACTATGAAAAATGTTATTACTAGCTTATATGGATTTAATAAGTTACATCTCTAAGTATTTAATTGCTAAATAATTATTATTGTTATTAATAACATATATTTATTGCAACTATACAAATGAGAAATTTACTTTATTTCTATTTCAGTTTAAAACTTTTTATTTTGAAAATGTGAATTAATTTCAAACATGTGTATAAGTAGCATGAAATTTAAAAAAAAAAAAATGTAAAAATTAATAAGTATTACCCACAGTGGCAAAAGTATATTCTCAACATTATCAGCCATAAGCTCATGCCTGGGTGCTCTTCTTGACACTAACCTTTCCTGTTTTTTCAAGTGAAGTACTATAGTCCCACACATTTGCACAGTGAACTGTTAGCTGATGACTTGTTTATGGAAGACCCAAACCATGTCACTGTTGAAGCAATGCTAATATGAAGACTACCCCTACAGTACCCCAATAAACACACATGACAAACTTCCTGTAACTAAATTTCACTTACATTAACACTGATCTCAATGTTATGGTAGAGGACTGAATCCCAAACCACATGGCAAACTTATGTGTACCAAACAGTCAAATGCAATGAATGGCAGAATCCCTTTTAGATTTTTTCAAATCCAGCTCAGCTTAACTTTGCTTAACATCCTTAGGACAATGAAATAACAGACCAATTTGAAACCAGGTTCAACCCCACTGAACAACATCTTGGGCAAGTATTTTCTAATGCAAGTGTCCTGTGCCCAACCAATGCCTTGTGAGTGAATTTGGTAGATAGAAACTGTATGGAAGAAGGCGGTAAGCTGGCAGAAACGTTAGCATGCCAGGCGAAATGCTTAGCGGTATTAGTTCAAATTCCGCTGAGGTCAACTTTGCCTTTCATTCTTTCGGGGTCGATAAATTAAGTACCAGTTACGCACTGGTGTTGATGTAATCGACTTAATCCCTTTGTCTGTCCTTGTTTGTCCCCTCTGTGTTTGGCCCCTTGTGGGCAATAAAGAAATAAGAAACTGTATGGAAGCCTATTGAATATAAATATATATATATTTAGACCTATTATTTTATGAATATTATTATTCATAAAAATATTAGGTAATGAACCAGTAATTCATTGGATATTACTATACCTTAATGAAGCTATTTTAACCTGTAACTGAATATATATATATATATGTGTGTGTGTGTGTGTGTGTGTGTTTGCATTCCAACAGTCCACAGGTAATTTATCAACTATAGAAGTATGAAAGATAAAGTTGATCGCAGTGTGATTTGAACTTGCAAAAGGGGCCAGAATGAATACTGCATATTTTCAGCAGATGCTCAAGGAACTGAAACTATGACCTATCTCTGTTGAGTTCAAACCCAAACCAACACAAATTATATATATATATATATACAGTTTAGAGAGAGAGAGAGAGAGAGAGAACAGATAATATAACCTTTTAAGCTAAGAGTGTAGGACTAGCTGGTTCCATTCACACTTTTGAGTCTTGTTCTAAGAAAAAAAAGTCATAGCTGCCATCACCATAACCACCACCATCATTCATAGCTCTCTCTTCTATCATCAGTTTCTACCCAGTTTCAAACATTACTAGAATGACACCACACACATGATCAGATACTCCACTGGTGCTTTCACCACGTTGCCGCCGTCACCATCACTTGCTATTCTGAGTAAATAGAGTTAAGGGAGAAAGTGGGAAAGAAAATAGAGAGAGACAGAGTGAGAGAGAGAGAAAGAAAAAGAAAAAAAACTAGAATGTTTGGAGGTAGGGGTAGGATAAACTTAAAGTGGAGTGGTGTTATTGATTAGGGTGGGGATGCAGCTGAAGGAAGACAGAGTATGAGGATGAGGGATGAAGAAGTAGGGGAAGGGGGAGAGCTGGTATGTAGAAGAAAACAGAAATGAGGAGAAATGGCAGCAGTAGTGATAGTGGTAATGGTAGAGTGAGGAAGTGGAAGTAGTGGATGCAATAGGGGTGGGGTGAGTACAATGTAGAAGAGAGAGAGAGAGGGTGTGTATATGTGTGTGTCAGTGTAGAAGAAAAGTGGGAGCAGGGGTGGGAGTTGGGTAGAGTAGAGAAAATGCTGGGAGAGTGCACCCAAGCAAAGGGGTGAGGGTAGTGTGAAGGAAGGTAGCTTCCACCCACAACCAGAAAACAGACCACCCAGCTCTGTATGTATGTGTAACATTATATGTGTGAGCGTATATGTGTGAGCGTACATGTGTGTGTGTGTGTATGAGTGTGTGTGTGTATCATATGTATATACAGTTGGAATAAACAAAGCTGCTAAGAGAAATAAAACAATAAAACTTGGATGAAATAAAGAATTTTTGTAAATTTTATAGATATTTTTGATTTTGTTTTGAAGTTTTCTCATTTCACTATGACTAAAGAGAGAAAGAGAGAGAGAGAGAGAGAGAGAGAGAGAGAGAAGGAGAGAGAGAGAGAGAAAGAAAGGGAGTGAGAGTGAGCCCTGTGTGGCTGAGTGTGTGAGAGAGGGGAATGTGGCTGGAAGCTTACTGAGAGGAAGCAAACATTGTTAATACAGCATACACCACCAACACCATTGCCACTACTACTACTATGATCAAGACATTCACCTAACAAATCCTCCTTCACTTCCACCTCTGTCATCATCGTCATTGTTGCTGCCACCACCATCACTGGTTATAACACACCTCCTCTGCAATTTTTTATCTTTCTCACAGTTGCAGGCATGTGGTAAAGAAATTTGTTTCACAACAATGTGACTCCAGGTTTGATTCCACTGAGAAGTACCTTTGGGGTAAATATTTTCTGCCATTGCTTTGGGTCATTTGAAGTGGAATTTGGTTCACAAGAACTGTACAGAAGAGCCTCCATATATGTGTTGGAAGGTGTCAAAATTGTGAGGATATTTGATTGGGAACCGATGAGGGAGTTGGGCTTGTCTACATCTGTTGTGCTTTTTCTCTTGTTTTTCCATAAAAACCACTGTTGTCTCCTTGTGCCATATTTCCACTATGTATGCATAATATACATATATAGCTGAGAAACCATGCCAAATCAGAATGGAGTCTGGTGCAGCCCCTCAGCTTACCAACCCTGGTCAAACAGTCCAACCCATGCCAGCATGGGCAATGAACATTAAATGATGACGATGATATGTAGATATATATACATATTTATTGTGCTTGTGTTTGTGTTCATGCTGGTCTGAACACTTGTAGACTGAAATACATAGAAATGTCCAAATAAACCATACAGCCATTAACTAAAAACTATTATGTTTACCTTAATAAACACTGTAAATTAGTCAAAATACTAGTCTGATGGTGAGTTAAGGAGAGTAGTGAGTGATTTATTAAAATTATATCATCATCATTGTTGTTTTATTGACCCATTGTACCATTTTCTATTGCTGCATGCCCTTTCTGTTGCCAACCCTGGGCTGATTCTAAGCAAAGTAATATTTCCAATGGCCAGATATGTTTACACAGAAGACTGGAAATGAAGGACATTACATATATGACAGTGATACTCATTTACAACCATCATGCAATGTAGAAACAAAGGGGCATACACATATACATACAGGTATACCACCCACCTTCTCTTTTTTATTGTGTAACTTTGAGCCAGTGTCAGAAAGCAGTATTGTCTTAGCTGACACCAACTCTGCTCCTTATCCATCTCTCTACTCCATCTTTTCCACATTAAGCAAATAACATCCATGTTCAGTATGATATTTCTCACCACTAAAGGAGTCTCCACGCAGTCACTTAGCTTGCTAGTAGTAGCAGGCAAGATTTTTGAAATTTCACCTCCATATTAAATAGTATAACTGTAGTTATATGTGAGAAAATGGAATGGTCACAGTTATGATGTCTGGTCATAAAGCCAACACAATCAGATTAAATGGAAACAAACTTCTAGGAGTCTTTATGTAATGTAGGTCAAGACATTATGCTTTAAAAAAAAGGCAGGATAGTCACAATAAGAAGACCTTTGGTTATATGTGTTTCATCGAGGTGAGACTCCTTAAACCAGCCAAGGTAACTGAGGTATAATAACCCAAGCTGCAAAACAACGGCAACAACAGTAACAAAAAATGATTTATCTGTTAATGCAACCTGCAAGAATTAGTGGTCAAATATTCCTAAAATCATACTCTACCATCTTCAAAACAGAAAGGCTGGACACATTGGAAAATGTAATTTTAGATATATAGAAGGAAAATGAGATGGTCATAACTGGAATGGTTATGTGTCAACTCAATTAGTACAGAAGTGGAACTAAACAACAGTAACAGCAGACAAAATGTAACCAATGCTCTTGAAAGGTGAATTAGATCTTCAAGCAATCAAGAGTTGACTATAGCATATTAATTCAAACTACAATCAGAGCCACAAGCTTGTCACTCTAGGAACCTCTAAACAAATGTATAACCACCTAAAGTGGTTATACAATATTGTAGATTAGGTCACCATTGCTCTTTACACAAGGAGTGTATGAATAATCTACAATTGTTCATAATGACAACACATATATCTGTGCATGCATGAGTATACATGTGTGTGTGCATGCATGGATGCATGCATGCATGTATGTATGTATGTATGTATATATATATATGCTTAGAGAGCTCCTTAGAAGGAGTAGTTAGCTTCTGATATCCAGGTGATCTAATTAGCAGTGGAGGAGGTGTCTTCTGAAAGCTTAGTAACTTAAGAATGGAGAGGACCTCACAATGGAGATGACAATAATCCTCAAAAATTGGTGAATGGTGAGACATGGAAGAAGAGATGTAAAATCATTACATGTCCATACAATAGACACTGAGCCTACTGAGTAATTGTGAGCACAGTTTGGTGTCCTGCAAGAAGATCATAGCAAGCAGTGCAAAATATCAAAGTCAACCAGCATATGTTGGTTTTAGCTGGTCATGACATTATTATTGTTCAGTGGTAGATTTCATAATTGTGGTCAGTCCAGGAGACCTCTGGCAGGAAAATAAATCCAATATATGAGAATTTCAACTTCCTCAGAGTTCATATACCATGCTTGTTCAGAATATGTAGGTGTAACTATATATGATGTACCATCACTCAGTTTGATCTGAGGCTGCCTTTGACTGTTTAAACATTTGTAACACTTGATTTTATATGAGTGCAGTATGTAGACATAAAGGATCCAGTGTGGAACTCTGATTGTGTTGCATGATCCCAGTTAGCCTTGCTGAATCAGACTTATGGTATATAGCAAGTTAGTCAAACACAATAATCTGGACATGTGTTAACTATAGAGTGATGGGTTGGATATGTTGTGCTTGTGCAGAGTAATGTCACAGTCTGGATATGTTATGTGAAGTGAAGTATATGACAACTAGGCTATAACAACAACTACAAGTTGATATTATAAAACACCTGATGGTAGAGGTAGAATAGATAGGCAGAGAGAGAGAGAGAGACTAAAGAATAGCTGGAATGAAGGGGCTCAATCATACCTTAATGTGTGTGTGTGTGTGTGTATGTGAGTGTCAATTACCATAGTTGTTTTAAGATTTCAAGTCAATGAGCAAACCAATGGGGGAGTCTACGTCTCTATATGGTTACACCACCTGCTAGAAATAGTAACATGATCTCCTTAACTCACAACCCCACAGCCTTAGCACAGTTAAAACAAATTGAAACATGTAGTGTCAAGATTCCATGAAAAAAAATGATACAATCATAGTTGAGATGCCTTTCATTACAGTTCTATTTGATCGGAGTTGACAACTCCCTCCCAGAATGTGACAAAGACATGAAATTCATATTACTGCAGGAAGACAGAGTATTAATAACAACAATAATGATACCACATGCACCTCTGTAAAATATGAGATTCTGTTATTCAAGCAATCATACAATAAATTATGCATAACTCTTTTCCTGTATGTAGAAATTTTTGTCAACAGTTCAAGGAAACTATGATGATGAGGCCTAATGGATTGAAACATGTCCCACCAAATATGTAATTATCTGATGAATTGCAGAGTTTTGATAATTTATCTCCCCTTCTCTTTGATCGTCACAGTTGCCATTAGGTCTTTATTTTCTATCCTCTGGCACATATAAAACTACTTTCAACTTAGGTAGAACTGGACCAATTTATGTAAGAGCAATACTGAGAAAGAGAGAGAAAAGTATGTAAAAATTCTCCTTACTTGATGTAATTCACAACACACACATAATTATAACTATACAACTACAACCATCAACATACAAGCAAACACACATGTTAAGAAACCATCACCAAACACGAGGAGAATATCCAACATACTACTTTGTCCAACAGCTAGCAACAGGTGAAAAGAAAAGAACATAATTAAAAGAAACTGAATGAGGTGGGGGGAGTGAATATGACAAAACTATACATATATACATGCATTTTTACATATACATTATTGTATGTGTTGTTTAACCCCAGGGTAGGTCTGATTGAGCAGACTTATGATCAAAAGTGTTACATTCCTAACTATCTATCCTGTCTTTCTTTCCAGGACCATGCATTTAATAGAAAATTATTCAACATTAGTGTATGATTTAAGGAAGATTTGACTGCTATTTCTTGCAGGGCCAGCAAGTGCATAGAGGTTTATTTCTTTGTTGTTGAGCCCCCAAACCAGCCCTATTCAAAAGGCATTCCTGCTGTAACCATACTGTTTATTTTATAAGATTATGTAGGACTTCATTATGTGTCCTTTTTGTCTCTTAAGATGGTGCAGTGTGAGTGGAGTGGGTTTTGGGTTGTTATTTCAAATAAGTCAGACTATGGAATGGCTCCTTTCTTCCCTTTGCTGCAAGTGGTGATGGTAGTGGTGGGGGTGATAATCCATTGGATAGCTTGAGTAGGGAGTGTGGAGGTGAGATGAGCAGACACTGAAAACCACCAGATGTACTAAATTAAGGTAACTAAACTAAGCTACACAGCAATAATATAGTCTGTATACCAAGGTTGCTGTTGCTGTTACCACTACAACCACTACTTGCCAATGAGGTGAATCTTTATGTATCTGTTAGAAATAGCAGCAAAATCTCCCTCAATTCAGACTGTACCTTCCGAAAAAAGAAAAAAAAAATGACTGGATAGCCATGGTTGAATTGCCTTTGACCACAGGGTCAATCCAATCAGTGTTGACCTAGGATTGCTAAGCAACTAATAAAATGAGATGCAAGGCCATGAAATTGGGACAGTAGGGAGAGATTAAATCAGATAGTTTATTTCATTAACCCCAGAAGGATGAAAGGCAAAGTTGTCCCCAGTGAGATTAGAACTCAAAATGTAAAGCGAACTAAGTAGACACTGCAAAGCATCTTATTTGTTAGTCTGTCAAATTTGCTGCCTTGACATTGATGAGGATGATGATGATAATGTTGACCTTAGATTCTAATAATAATAATAATAATAATAATCTTAACTGATTGGCAGCATTATCATGTACATTGTTTTGTCTTGGTATAAAAGATGGGCTACAGCAAATATTCTGCTCAATACCACAGATTTGCTTGTCTGTTGTTTGACCTTTACCAGTTAAGGTCAAACGATATGTGCATCTCTGATCACGAGTAGAAGTAGTGGGGGAGCATCAAGGCCATGTGTTGAGAGGAATTCTTTGGGGTTTGAATAATTCACCTCTGGAAACATGGGTGTTTTGTTCACCATTCTTAAACAAAACCTTATTCAGGGACCTTTTGAGTAGGATGGGCTACTCGATCTGAAGAAGATTCTAACTCGGCCCCACCTGTGAGGTCATGTGCTGTTTATCTTGATATGAGAGCACTATGTCATGCATGTGATGCATGTGCCTAGTGTACCCTTATCAGACAGGTAGTCATGATGGGTATACTGGGCTTTGTAGATTTGATGGAATGCACTGCTCTCTCACTCAATAATAATAATAATAATAATAATAATAATAATAATAATAATAATAATTATTATTATTATTATTATTATTATTATTATTATTTCAAATATTGGCACAAGGCCAACAATTTCAGAGTAGTAAGTTGATTACATCAACCTCAATATTCAATGGTGTTTCTTTTTTTTATTGATCCTGAAAGGATGACAGGCGAAGTTAACCTCAATGGAATTTGAACACAGAATGTAAAGATGAATGAAATGCCACTAAGCATTTTACCTGGTGTGTTAATGGTTCTACCAGCTCACTGCCTCTTAATAACGAGTCATGAGAAATATTGCTAGGCCTTTTGTCCAATGCACTAATGATTCTGTCTTTTAGATTTTAGCATGAGGCAAGCAATTTTGAGAGCAGGGAGGAGAGTATGTTGATTACATGGACCCCAGTACTTGACTGGTAGTTATTTTATTGATCCCAAAGGATGATAGGTATAGTTGACCTTGGTGGAATTGGAACTCAGAATGTAGAGCTGAAGGAAATGCTGCTTAGCATTTTGCCCAATGTGCTAATGGTTCTGCCAACTTGCTTTACATATAAAACTTTTTAACTTTCTTACAGAAGTGTATCAAAGTGACTGAGGTCATTACACTGTATGTCATTTCTTGAGCAAAACAACCCCTCTCTACTGCCCTAACACACACACACACATACCACCATACTCATTTTTCACTTAAGATTATTTTTAATTTCACTATTTGTTTAGATACATGCCAATTTTGAAAATAATATATATATATACATACATACATACAATACACACATATATGCACATGTGAACATACATCCATATATATATACACATGCATGCAAACATACAATACACACATATACATATGTACATGCATTTTTTACACACACACACATTATATATAACGATATAAAGAAGACAAAAAACATTCACACACTGACACACTGAGATATACTTATGTAAAGACATATTAAATTCCTAATATCTATTTCTCATACAGGAACAAGCTCACAAATGTACATACAGAGCAGGGGCCTAGGCAAATTGACCCCAGTATGTGTGACTGATACATATTTTATCAACAACCGAAGTGGGATTTGAACAAGGATGTAACTGAATACCATAAAGAATTTTTATCCCCACATTCTGTTGTTTCAACCACTTTACTCCTTCCCACTCAGTTTAATATAAACAACACATGCAATAGCTTTCTATGTCAACAGTCAGCTCATTAAAGTCTCTTATTAGAACAAACAAACAAGTCCTATAAGGAAGACACATTCTTACTCTTGTCCTGTTACAATCTCTGCATGTCCCCACCATCATACTAAACACTTTCTAGGGATGTCTATGTGGTAAAGAAATTTGCCCAGCAACCATTTGTTTTGGCAGATTTAATCCTGCTGAAGGGAAACTGTAGCAAATGTTATCAATCATATACGAGGATGAACCAATACTTTGTTGAGTGGAACTTGATAGATTAAGATTCTGTGGAACCTGTCATGGCAAACTTGGGCAGGTGTCTTCTACTATAGCCCTAAGCAACTAAAGTCATACGCATGGAAAGTGAAGTCAATCGTATATATGTCAAACATGTGAAACTAATCCACAGGCATTTTGCTTGGTTTTCTTCTTTTTTTCTATTTTCTTTCTTTTCTTCTTATTTCTCCTAGACTTTCCCCTAGTGTCTAAAGAAGGATTATATCCAAAACTTTAAAAGTTTTGTACCTTCCGAGAGTGTCAGTCTAATAATATTATCTGTGAATGTCTCTTGTACTTTTGTGAGGTTTTTTTCTTTTTGCAAGTGTCAATGCTTTTAATTTATTGCAGTCTGCAACAAAACTATTTGATAAATAAGTTTTTGTGAGTTTTTTCTTTGATATTGGTTAATTAGCGATACTAATTGCCCTTCAAATTATATCATCATCATCATCATCATCATCGTTTAACGTCCGCTTTCAATGCTAGCATGGGTTGGACGATTTGACTGAGGACTGGTGAAACCAGATGGCTACACCAGGCTCCAATCTGATTTGGCAGAGTTTCTACAGTTGGTTGCCCTTCCTAACGCCAACCACTCCGAGAGTGTAGTGGGTGTTTTACGTGCCACCGGCACGAGGGCCAGTCAGGCGGAACTGGCGACGGCCACGCTCGAAATGGTGTGTTTTACATGCCACCTGCACGGGCAATGATCTCGCTCCAATGTCTTTTCACGTCTTTATATATACACACATACATACACACATAAATACATGTATGTATGTATGTATATGCATGTTTATGTAATTTTTGCCAATGTCTATATCAACAGAATTTATGAATGAACCTTAGTGAAGAAATCAAAAATTTGTTTTAAGTCCTTTTATATATTTGATTTGCCTGTCAGTACAGACACCCCCTCATCCATCTTACAGAAATCCAGTAAAGCAGTGATGCTACTGTTCACCTTCATCTGTTACTACATAAAATAAAATATGAATAAATCCTCTTTGCCCCCAGAACTGTAAGCATCTGAAACTCCAATTTTAGTACTATGTTTTTCCCTATAAAAAAACAATCTGCAAAGGTCAAATCTGGCTGTAAAGCCTCACTAGCAGAGTCCTGCAAAAGATATGTGCTGTGTTCCTTTCTTTCTCCTACCAGGCTTTTGATTTTTGGCTACAAGGCTTCATACTTAGAGTGTTTAAATGAGTCTAACATTTTAAACCTTTCAGCATTTAAACTGGCCATATCCAACCAAAATATTCTATGTTACTTTATGTTCAAACTAGCAAGATCTGGTTTCTTACACCTACCATATAAAGTCTTTTTTATGCCTGACAACTGATGCTTATGTCCCTTTAACTTAGCTGTTTGGCAAAAGAGAATAATAGAATAAGTACTAGACTTACAAAGAATATGTCCTGGAGTCAATTTCTTCGCCCAAAACCTTATAAAGCTGTGCTCCAGCATGGCGACAGTCAAATGACTGAAACGTGTAAAAGAGTAATAAATTCTAAACAATGATATAGTAATCTGAATGTTAAAGGGTTAAGGGTGTCTTTTGATAACAACTCCTGAAAGTAAGAAAGATAAAAAAAAAAAAAGTTATCTCAATGGAAATTGAACTCAAAATGTGAAAAAAGCCTGTAACTAAATGCTGCAAGTAATTAGTCTTGCACTCCATTGCTTCTGCGGGCGAGCCCACAGAAGCATAAAAAAAGAAAAAAGATAAAAGTCAAATTTAAACAGTAATTTGCTAATTAGTATGTTCAATGCTTCCTTACTTATGGGATACAGTACAATTTGTAGAGACACACACATTTTACAAATATGCATACACACATACAGAAAAAAGAACAAGAAAATGTGGTTTTGGTGAAGACCAACCCTACTGAAACAAATTAAGTAAGACGTACCAAGTTCATTAAAAAAACTGCTGCTGTCACCCACAACCGCTACCATCTAGCTACCACCCTTCTGAACATCACTACCACCCAGTGCCTACTACTACCACCTGTCAACCAAGCTGGTACAAATACAACCACCAACACCGACACCATTAACATCACGTTTCTCAACTATAAAACATAGTCTCAAAAACTTTTTAAATATTACTTGTTAGTAAAGAGTTTTAATTGCTGAATTTAATCATCATCATAATTTAATGTCTGTTTTCTATGCTGGCATGGGTTGGACAGTTTGACAGGAGCTGGCCAGCCGGAGCACTGCGCCAGGCTCCAATTTGTTTATTTTGGTATGGCTTCTATTGCTGGATGCCCTTTCTGTTGCCAACCACTTTACAGAGTGTATTGGGAGCTTTTTATGAGGCACCAGTACTAATAACAATAATTTTCCGTAATTTAGGCACAAGTCAATTTTGATGAGAGGGGTGAGGTAGTCAATACCATTGATCCCAGCACTTAATTTATCAACCCTTAAAAAGATGAAGGCTGACTGTGGCAGAATTTGAATACAAAATGTTGAGTTGGAACAAATACAGCAAAACATTTATTCTACCGTTCCGATGATTCAGTCAGTTTACCATTTTAGTAACAGTAATTATAATTATTTCTTTATGAGTGACAAGGACCCCAAGATATTGGGGACAGTACAAAGATGAAATACAAAAGGATTGAATAAACAATAAATAGTAGGTGATTTACATTGCGCAAAAGGGAAAATAATCAATATTAACGATGATGATACATTACTAGCAATAAATAGTAATAATAAGAACATAGAACAATAACAATAAAAAATTCCTGAACTCAATGGGGAGAGCATACAGGGTAGCTCAGCTCCCATCACCCAACCATGGATTACACCTAACACACCAAAAGCCAAGTGCCTTCTCTCAGTTCTTGTCACCAAACTACAGTAACACTATTATTTTTTATATTTATGCGCCCTTTTCAAGCCTAGCCAGGCTCATGGGCCTGGTTTCCCAGTTTCTATGGCGTATGTGTTCCCCCCAGCTGGACGGGATGCCAGTCCATCGCAGCGTTACTCAAGAAACAGGAAGAAAGAATGAGAGAAAGTTGGGTCGAAAGAGTACAACAGGGGTCGTCACCACCACCCCCTGCCAGAGCCTCATGGAGCTTTCGGTGTTTTCGCTCAATAAACACACACAACGCCCGGTCTGGGAATCGAAACCGCGATCCTCCAACCACGAGTCTGCTGCTCTAACCACTGGGCCATTGCGCCCTTTAAAAGCCTAGCCATGGACCCGGTTTCCCGGTTTCAATGGCGTATGTGTTCCTCAGCTAGATGGGACGCCAGTCCATCGCAGCATTTCTCATTTTTGCCAGCTGAGTGAACTGGAGCAACGTGAAATGAAGTGTTTTGCTCAAGAACACAATGCGTCGCCCGGTCCAGGAATCAAAACCACAATCTTACAATCATGATGCTGACACCCTAACCACTAAGCCACGCACCTCCACACAGTAACACTATTAAATAAACCCAATTAGGCACACCAATTTTGCAAATCTCTCCAACCTTTCATAAAATTTATTAAAGGGAAGTACCTTCTTCTTTAACCTTGCCTAGTATGTGAAGGTCTGGTCTAAAAGGTAAAACAAATCTGTCCTCAAATCTTTCAACAATATCCATTAAGGTAATTTCTTTCACCACAGCACCAGGCAAAAGAAGACTGTCCCTTTTCCTTGCCAGAGGAAAGGAGTCAGGCAATTTTCACCAGAGATTCTGCTGACAGTTGGGTCTGTGTTCCACCTCATAACGAATTAACAATACAGTGTCATTGAATAAGAGTGTGCAGAATGTTTTGTTGCCCTTCAAGCATTTCAGATAGGTCCAGTTGCTGGCACTTCTGTTTCTGTAGAACAAACAGACAGTGCTCACTGTGTAGCACAGCCAGGCCAAGGACTTTTAGAAATTGTTTGTAATTTCCAACTTGAAAGTTCTTCAGGGAACATGAAACTGTCCTCATTGATACCCATATTGCTCCCAGGCAGTCACGCTCTACTAACTCCCTAAAGAATGCACAGGCAGTACCTGTCTCTTCAGGTGGAATACTATTGTTAATAATAGCAACAAGAAAATAGACAAGGGCATAGTTGTTTAGGAGGTCTTTGTTTTGCAACCATGAAAGTTCTACATTTGATACTATAGCATGGGATTACGGCCAGGTGTTTTCTGCCGTAATCTTCAAATGAGCTGGTATTTGTGCCTGTACGTGTGGGTGCAATTGTGTGTATATTTAAAACTGACGTAAAATTTAGTGTTAACGATGTGTCTTTTTATGTCCCATAACTTTATAATTGAATGATTTCACAAATATTGATTGGTAAAATAAATATCAAATTGAAATAAGTAAAGGGAGTGATATGGTTGCCTAAAACTTTGAAGGTAGTGTCTCAGGTTGCTGTTCAGTGACTTAAAAACAGACTTCTTTCAGTTTCTTTCTACCAAATTCACTCACAAGGCTTTGGTTGGTCCGGAGGCTATAGTACACTTGCCCAAAGTGCCATGCAGTGGGACTGAATCTGGAACCATGCGGTTGGTAAGCAAGCTACTTACCACACAGCCACTCCTGGGGATGAGTGGGAACATGAGCAGAATTTTAAACAAAAATCACCATCATACAAGCAGTGTCTTCAGTGAAATCTTGTTCATCCATTATTCTGTTTATGCTTAAAGGACAAGGGGAAATATTACCTAGCTTGAAAACAATTAAGAGCTGGCGACATGCAAAGCACTTTACCATAAAAAATCTGTCGACGAATTTCCCCTGACCCAGTGAAAGTATAGCAGAGTGGATGATGATAATGATGATAATGAATTAAGAATCTAGATGAGTTTCACTGTACGACTAATAGTTGTCATCATTAAGCTAATAGAAGGTGGAAAGCTGACAGAATCATTAGCATGCCAGACAAATGTTCTGAGTTCAAATTCTGCCATGGTTGACTTTGTCCTTTATTCTTTTGGTAACAACAAAACTGACTAGCCCGTTCCCCAAAATTTCAGGCCTTGTGCCTATAATACAAACGATTATTTAAAGCCCTTCTGAGATCAATTTTTACCTTTCATTCTTCTTAGATTGAAAACTAAAGCACCGACCAGTCAACTACACTGGGATTGACTAACTTAACCCTTCTCCTCAAATCTATATCCCTGTGCCTATGTTAGGAATGGTTAATAAAGTGGTAGACAAAACCCCTTCTTTCTGGTCAACACCTAACTAATTCAATAATTATTCCAAGATGAAAGTGGTGACTTCAAAGGGGTTCAATGATGGGGAGCAGTGGGAACATGAGCAAAATTTAGGAGAGGGCACATGCTTTGGTACTCCACACAGACTACGTCTTTTGGTATGGGGAGGGGTGTTCTCTGATTGGCCTTGTGTTGTCCCTCACAGTTTAACACACACACACACATCATCATCAACAGCAGTATTATCATCATTTTTAATGTCTGTCTTTCAACGCCGGCATAAGTTGGACTGGATATTTTGAAGAAGTAGTTTATGGCCGGATACCCTTCTATCTTAAAGATAGTAAAAGATGTTTGCTTAAGTGGATTTCGACTACTATACAGAGCAGGTCAAAGTTTACAGGCAGTAGCAAAAAAAAAAAAAAAAATCAATAACGAACACACACACTAATATATAAATGTTGCCTGATTTATATTTCAGATATGAAACCATTAGTTAGTAACTATGTGTTTATCTGCAAATTGACTTTGTACATATAAAATTTAGTCCCCACTTGTATTGAATACTCTATTTTTATTCATGGAGATTTGTTTACAATATACACACACATACGTATCACGGTAAATGAATATTTGCGCGAACAAAAATACAGATATTTGTGAATAACTATTGGTAAATTTTCAGATTAACACCTGCACGATTTTCACTAGGGTGTTAGGGTTAGGGTTAGGATTAGGGACGGAATTCCCTAACCCTAACCGTAAAACTAACCCTGACCCTAAAACTCTAAACCTAACTCCCTAGTGAAAATCGTGCGGGTGTTAATTTGAAAATTTACCTAACTATTTTCTTTACAATAATAATTTCTTTGAATTTAATAATAATGTATAGGGAATAATTGTTGTTCACCATGGGGCGATTTGAACTCAGAACATAAAAACGGCATTTTGCTCACAGCTTCGCTGTAACACCCTGCAAAATTGTTCAACAATTTCGGACTTTGTACTTTTCTTCATGCAAAACAAATTTTGCCTTTATTGACAGCAGTGATTTCATTTAAAACTTACGGCAGAAAAAAATATCACATTGTTCCATCTAAATTTACAGGAGAAGAATCATGCTTTAAAATGAGATGAAATTCAGTGAAGAATTATTATTATTATTATTATTTATTTTTTTTTTACGAAACAGCGGCGTTAAAATTTCCGTGTTTTCGGAGTTTCGGAAATTGTGTTTTCGTTAACTGAAGAGTGCTACTTCCTTTAAGACATCATTAATTTGTAATGAAACGCGAAAGATGGTTAGATAGAAGGGAGATAACTCTACAAACACAACTAGAAAGTTACTTGATGTACTCTAACCCTAGCTTATATCCGACGGGGGCAAACAGAATTATAATGGAAGAGACCTGGCCATAACAGAGGAAAATTTATTTCTGAACTGTTGAGCGACTATAGCACACATTACATATTGATAAACAAAACAGGTGATAATGATTGCACGAATGAATATTAGTACAATCATCATCACCTAGATATTCGTATTATTTACATTATTTAAGCGCGCGTACACACACACACAGAGAAACGGAATGTTGTAGAACATTTAAAAAACAGAAGCAAAGAACGATGGTGGTGCTGGGGATGAGGACAATAATTAAAGTACGCTTAACATCCAACAGATTGGAAATCTAAATCCAAAGAATGATTGAGCTGAGAAAGTGTACTATTATGAGAGTAGATATAAAATTTACGCTTTATCGGAATTCTGTTGACCTCAGTACTCGACTGGTACTTTACTTAATCAACCCCAGTTGATTTGAGAAAGTAAATAGCCGTAAATACCAGAAGGCACTTTTGTTCCCGCTCTCTCGTCTACCAATTCGCTATCTAATAAATGAGAAATATCAAAAGATATCGCAGCAGACAGTAGCTATGTTTCAAAATAACTAATCCAAGGATTGACCCAAAATAAGTTAACGGCTAATAGAAAACAATGATGCTATTTATGGCTCCTAAATAATGAACGGTGCTTTAGTTTCGTTTGTCTCACGTTAAAGCAGACGTGTGGATATAAAACGAATTGGTCAATCGAAAGTACATTTCTCTAGTCAGATGATTTGGTATTTATATATCATGACAGCTAAAGAATAAAGTGCTCTAAACGGGAAAATATCATAACTAATATCGAAGCTTACACGGTAGTGGGTATATTTTCTTGATGCAACGAACCCTGAAATTAACGTATAAAATGTTTAACAATTTTTTCCAAAGTTAATATTTTTAGTTCCTCATTTACGTCCAGCATCACTATCGCTACTCACTGAGCATGGCTGCTCAACATGCTAGAAATAACAGCTATATCACCCAGAAGTTATATCCCACTCTCTTAACAAATAACAACGTTGATGAACTGGATACTCCTAAAAAGAGTGGATGGTCTCGATTAGAATGCATTTGGTTATAGGTCCTCTCCATTAGGACTGACCAGGAATGAAACAACAACAATAGTAACATCTAGATTTATAAGTTCCCACCTATGTAAACATTGAATGACCTGTATCTACGAGAGGGAGCAACTATGCGGTTGTTCGACCAGCAGGAAATGATAGCGAAATCCCCTCAGAATACACCCAACTGTCTTAAACCCGTGTGTCTTGTTTTTTAAGGATTCACGAGATAATATACTCCGTGATACACTATGGTAAAAAAAAAAAAAAAGACTAGTTGCGGCTGGTACGTTTTTGATTATGACTGTTGAACCAGAGGCTGACCTGGTCAAAAAACAACGTAATAAAAGAGAAACCGAGCAGGGCTCTATGTTGTTGATCGACCTGCTAGAAATAGCAGCCGAATTTCCCTCAATTTATATCTCCCATACCACCAAGAAAAAAAGTAAACTTATTTATAGGAATGAGAGAGAGAGAGAGAGAGAGAGATTTCCTAAGCAATGAAAAAAAGCTAAGGACACATTAGATAATGTAATCTCAGATACATTATGTTTAAAAAACGAAAAGGCAAGTTGGAATGCCTTTGAATTTAGATCTGCCGGATCACGGCTAACCTAGAGTTAAACAACTACAAATCTAAATATATCTATACCAAATGTAAACATTCAATGACCTATATTATCCAATATCAATTTTTCGTATTCAGACTTAAAATTATTTCCTCCAACATAGTCACATTCTCAAGAAAGGTGTCATCTTTATTTTGTTTTTCGTCACCGTTTCTACAAAATTAGATAATAAACAGAAAATTCCATTCTACATAATACTACGAATACTGATAATAATAAAAGGTGGTTTCCATTTCAACATTCCTTCCAACCAGCCAACAACCTAACCACCAATATATCTCTCTTCTTGTGTTGTAGGTTAAGGACCACCAGGATGAATAGAAAGCAGCTGTATGTCACAAGAATGTTAAAGCAATAAGGAATAATACCTCCGATAAGTTAGTTAAGTGAGTTTATAACTTTACTGTTCACATTGGTAAAATTCTTCCCTAACCCTAAACTGATTTTTAATTAGGCATGAAGATTTTTTTCTCTAAGGTGGTGGTGAATGGATAGGAAAATGTTTTAAAGTATTTTTTTGTTGTTGTGGCTCAGTCAGAGGTTGTAAAGTAGGAACCATGACCATTTTTTGCAGAACCTATGAATCTGGAGGTAGAAAGGTAGATAGATAGACAGATATTATTATCCTTGGATCAAAGGCCTGGTTCAAATCCTTGCAACAAAGTGAACTTCCTTAAAAACAGTCGAAGGTTAAATTGAATGGCCATAATTTCTTTCCAATTAACACAATAAAACTTGCTTTAAACAATAAGTGGAATAGAAGCCATGGTTTAATACATTGGCCACTACTTCGATTTGACCTCACACGTTGGTTTAACATAGCCGACAGCAATCCAGATGTCATTTTGTCTCACTCAAAATGCTGAGTTAGTGAAAAGTTTGTATTCAAGCAATGTGGATAAATTGTGATCTATTGTTTATAGGAATGAAGGAAAGAGAGAGAGATTTCCTAAACAATGAAAAACTTTTCAGGGCTGATTACGTAATTTTGGCTTCCAGATTAAGATGCTAGATTATTGCAAGTAAAATTTCCACAGTAGGACAAACTAAAGACTTCTGATGAACTGCGAGCTAAAATAAATATTATATCCTTAAGTTTGGAGTGAAGGAACTACTATAAATTGCTAAGTCCATGCCATTACAGAAAGGAGCAAATATAAACCAATGGAAGAACCTCAACATCTGAGGTAGGAAAACCCTTGCTTCCAAGCAAAATTTTGGACAAATTCTAATTTGAAACCACCCACTGACAAAGTAAGTCTCTAATAACCCATGGGGGAAAATAAAACAGTTCAAACCACAAGATCTAAATAGTAATTTAATTTTTTAACTAGTAATTCAATATAAGTAATTTAATACATTAGTTACATACCTATAAATTAACGAAGTTAAATATCCATTGCACCCCCACAGGTTCTTATGCAATTGCCTCTTCTACTAAAAAGGGTTCTTCACCATTGCTGGCTTGCACGTTGCCCAAATTATTGGAAATAGCAGCCAAATCTTTCACAAATCATGCAGACTACGTCGTAAGAAAGGGACACCTTTGATCAAAGTGTTCCAACTATGACAGCCCCGCCTTATTTTTAGACAATGTATTCAGGACCACATTATCCAATGTGCCCTCCCGTTTTAAAGATAAGGTGTGCTTTCATGGGAATCTGGTAGCTTGTTCTAGCAGGTTGAACAACCATGTAGAGGCTCCCTCGTAGGCTTGTTAACACCAGATATTAGCTATGGTTGTCAATCTGCAGTTTGATGACGATTCCTTATGTCGACATGAAAGGCACATATTTGCAAGGCCTCTGCAGCAGCAAAAGATAACTTTTAATGCCAAAATGTAAAATGAAAAAAAAATATATATAAATAAACAAATAAAAATAAGGCATATATTTAGCCCGGCGATCTGTCTCCTCATCTCTATACATAAGCAGCAATTTTCTAAGTACCACATTTATGCATTTCCCTAAATAGGTTTATCTGATTGAAATGATGTTTACAAATACGAGGTGATCCAGCATGACCACAGTCGAATGACTGAAACAAGTAAAAGCGAATGGCTTCCTTACATTGGAACATTTTCTATGTTGGGGATGAGCTTTAGTTAAAAGAACCAATTCAAGTGTATTTATGTTATAACTGGTTACTTATTTCTATGGAGAAGTATTCAGAAATGAATAGAGGTACAACTGATTTTGGCACTCAACAAAATATTTGTAATACCAACAGCCGAAAAACTTTAATCAATTTTCTTAAGTGTTTTACTTTAAAAAAAAAAAAAAGAAATTAAAACTGAAATGCAATAAATAACAATTAGGGAGGACAAATTAATAATGAAAAAAAAACTGTAAAATTTTAAAAATGAAACTAAAATACAAAATATTCCCCGTTGCTATCTTGGAAAGTTTGAAAATCGTAAAAATGTAAAAGAATATGATGGTGGTAAGAGTAAAAAAGACAAGAGTGAAGTGAAGAGATGTTTCCTTTTCTCTCCCTTCCTCTCAGATTTTATAGGATGTAGTGGTAGAGTCAGGCACACACAAAAGTATGTCGGTGGAGTGACTGTGCCAAAAATACCAGACCACACACGCGTTCATTGAATTACACCATTTCTGGGTCACGGGCCAAGATGGCGGGTAGCACTTCCTTTTTTTGTTTCCAGTGACAAGCAAATAATAGTAGTGTGTGTAGGTATGTGAGAATCTGTGTGTAAGACTATAGAAGAGTATGTGCGTGCGTGTATGTGTGGATTTCTGTTATGTGGATGCATATAGTATGGACTTGTATAATGAGGGTGTGTGTTTACGAGTGTGTAAGATGCCTTTCAGAACGTGTCAGTTATATGTACATGTATATATGTGTATGTGTAAGCCAAAACTAGAAAGGTCCCAACGCGCATTTCATTGAAACTTGAGGAAATTAAGATTTACTTTTTTTATAGTCCGTGTTTATATTTGTTTTTGTTGTATTTTTTTTATCACGTTTTGGTGGATTTAAAGTTTTGTTTTTGTTTATGTAACGTCTAAGAAAAAAAATTTAAATGTATAAAGGATCCGTTGATTTAAAAAAAATTATTTTGTAATAATAGTAATAATGCTACTATACATTATAAAAACCAATTTTAGGCAGAAAAGAGAAAACAGGCCGAAATTTTGTATCAAATTAGCTCTTATGTGTAATATCATTTTACGTTGAAAATCTTAGTTAATTCATTCATAATGTGCGTGTGTGCGTCTCTCTCTCTGTTTCACCCTCTCTTTATATGTACTATTTTTCTACTAAGAAAGTCAATTTTGTAGAGATGCGAAGAGTCCAAAGCATGTACAAGGCATCAGATTTGAATGGGTGGGAGAACAGTCAGTTGAAACGACCTCTCTACCCAGTATTCGATTTAACAGGTACTTTTATTTTATCAACACCGGAAAGTTGACTGGCAAAGCAACTTAAACGTACAAGAGATACCACGAAATGCTACGTTTTACCAATTCTACCATCCAGTCATTTTTTTTATGCCCCCTAAAATATAATGCCTAATAATTCTTACTAATATTGGTATAACGCCAGCAATTTTGAGAGGAAGGAGTCGATTACTTTGATTCCAGTGGTACAATATTTTATTGACTCCTAAAGGATGAAAGGCAAAGTCGAACTCGGCGGAATTTGACTATATTGACTAATAAGTACTTATCTGAATCAAACCTCAAATGATAAATATAATAAAATTAAAAGCTTTAACATCACTAGGGTCTGAACTTATGTGAGTGGGATAAACAGCTAAATTCCAAGAAAGCCGTTTATTCAAATGCCATTTAATTCATCGAGCATAAAGGTTCTACATTTTTCGGGGTGGAAGGAATAGGAGTATGTTTACGGTTTTTTCATATTCATTAGTTTCTGGTGAGCAATGGGCCACATTTTTATACCACAAACATATATCGGGACGTGTGGTTTATCTTTTATTTATTTATTTATTTGATACTATAGGCGCAGGCGTGGCTGTGTGGTAAGAAGCTTGCTTCCCAACTATGTGGTTCTGGGTTCAGTCCCACTGCGGGGCACCTAGGGCAGATCAAAGCCTTATGAGTGGAATTGGTAGACGGAAACTGAAAGAAGCCTGTCGTATATATATATATATATATATATATATATATATATATATATGTATGTGCGTGTGCGTCTCTGTGTTTGTCCCCGCTTCCATCACTTGACAATTGATGGTGGTGTGTTTATGTCCCAGTAGGGACCGATAGAATAAGTACTGGGGTCAATTTCTTTGACAAAAATCCTTGGTAAATTCTCAGATTAACACATGCACATCTTCACTAGGGTGTTAGGGTTACGGTTACGGTTAGGTACGGAATGCCCTAACCGTAACCCTAACCCTAATGAAAATCGTGCGGGTGTTAATCTGAAAAATTACCAAATCCTTTAAGGCGGTGTTCCAGCATGGCCTCGGGCAAATGACTGAAACGTGGAAAAGAACACAGAACTGAATTGCTGTATGAGAGAGGGCTGGAAAGATAAGATGAATCTTAATGGTATTTAGCCACAGATCAGCTCCGACTGAACAGATTTATGATCAAAAGCAATTTAGCCAGAGACCTTCGTCCTTCTCTCGAGTATTGATTATCGAGGACTAAAATTACACAATGTAAGCCCTTTGCTTTTAAGACAGTAATGCTGTAACTGGCCCCTGGGGGGGGGGGGTCCTGCTTCTAGGCCAGGCGACCACATAGAATTATTCTTGTTGGGTATTGTAAAAAGAAAATTTGAAGGGTGTAAAATGGCAGAGACGACGGAAAAGAAGTGTTTTTATTTTTTAAATGTATTCGGATACTTACGTTCGACCCAGAGCTGTTCAACGTTGGTTTCTAACGTGCCTGTTTTCAAACCGATGCAAAACAAAGAGAGCAGCAGTAATCCAAGGAAAAGAACTTTGCCATAATGAAGTTGGATAAAACAGCCAACGCTGAAAAGTTGTTTCTGTAGGTGACATCGCACCCACAGAGCACATGTGTTTCCATTAGATTTACCCTGAAAGAAAAAAAAGAAAAATACTTAGAAAAATATATTAAATATAAAAAATTCAATTATATTTCCAAATTTTCATTGTTAACAATTTTCTAATGATAAATACAGTATTGTTTATATTTTAATAAATGAAATTAAATAAGACTTATAAGTAAAACAAAATCCTATGTCATACATACAGGTTGCTTCTAGGCATGCTAGATTTGTAATGCATTGATGCTATCACCGACTGAAATCTAATTAACGTAATAAGAACAGAGTTACATTTATTAATTCATGTGCGAATGGGAACATGGATTATTCTTTGTCCGAGTGCGTGCATTCAGCAATCATTGGACCGTTCATTTTTTCTATACTCGAATGAGTCAGACAGGATTGGTAAGGAAGTTCTTTTTTTTACAGTTGGAGGCCCTTCTTCCCGCCAGCCCTCACCTGTTTTCAAGCAAGGTGCTATTTCACCATGGCTAGACATGTCTCACGGTGACGTTCATTTTGTATCTATGGTGTCGTGATGTCAAGACAAGGAGACACACGAATACACAAATATACTTATGTCATTCATTTCCAATATTCTGCGAAAACATGTTTGGCCGAGGGGAAATAACACCTAACTTGGAAATGAGTGAAGGCTAACAACATGAAAGGCATCTGGGGCCGTAGAAAATTTGCATCGATAAACTGTCCGACTCGCGCAGGCATGGAAAAGTGGACGTTAAAATGATGATGATGATGATTTACATAGTCATTTTCCATCAACCATATCCACTCTCAAGCTTTGGTCGACTCAAAGAAGACACTTGTCCAAAGCGTCACACAGTGGGACTGAACCTGAAACCACAAGATTGGGGAGTGAACTTCTTAATCGCAAAGTCATGTTTGCGTTTATATATATCTTTCGAGTGTAGTCATGCTATTTTTAAAAATCAATCGTATCGGATCTATTTTAAAACGGGGGCCACATTTTTCATTAATGTTTTACGTAGTGTTTTTGGTACCGAAAGACTTTCAAACTTCGAATACTTATCTATTTTGTGTTATAGAACAGAAAAATATTTTTGTATTCGAATTTATTTTATGTAAAAAATTGTCTTATTTCGATAATTTCAACCAATCACTGACAAGTATTCAGTTGTTTACATTTACTCCTTTGGCTGATTAAGCGATGTAAAGCGTATTTAATCTCCATACCTTCGTTTTATTTGCTTTTTTCATTTTAGGGTTAGGGTTAGGGTTAATTGTTTCAGAATCGTTTGTTTATGTAGTCGGCACTTAATGTATATCGGCTGAATGGACGTCAGTGATTGGTTGAAATTACAGAAATACGACAACTTTAACATGGAATAAGTTATGGATTTCTTTTTTTTTTAAGAAGACTAAGAGAAAAAGATGTTTTATATGACACATTCTACCAGTGTTCCAAGTTTCAAAGTGTTTCGTTAATGAAAAATGTGGCCCCCGTTTTAAAAAAGATCCATCGTATCGGCTCTAGAGCCTTTACTTTATCGATCTCTAATTACGTCCAACTGAATTACGTTCCTTTTGGAGACGGAAACACCACAAGGTAATACACTAGTGCACACACACAGCAATTTTACATACTGTCTACACTCAAGAGACTTCCTTCAGCTGTCAACGAGAACATAATTTCGTCACCTTCCAACAATACCGCCACTCCCCACCACCACCACCATTAGTGCCGATTAGCATTGATGCTACAAGGTTATTTTGCTCCACACTGTAGTATATTTATCAACCCAAGTCGGATGCAGCTGTAACAACTCCAACTAAGCAAGCAACCATTTTGTTTTATTTTTCGCTCAGGATTGTTGGTCTCCTCTGCTTCAATTTTTCTCACATGCCTCAACCATAACCACGTTGAAGCATTTTCTGCTTTCCTCTCCAATTCACGAATCAGTGTACAGGTGTTCTTAAGGCCAACGCCAGCCAGCTAAGACATCGTGAATCATTGTGTATCTGACTCGTGACATCCCACCTTTCCAGAAGCACCAAACATTGCCATCCTCGTGCCTCGCACGATCCATTAAGTCTTTTTTTTAAATGTTAGGCTCTTCTTTTCATGTGCTCATTCAATGGGTGCAGTCAAGTCATCAATTAAATTTCTTTTTCTTTTGTCAAGTCAGACCAAGCCATAAAGCTAGGACTTTGTTGTTGTTTGTTCCTTCTCGAGCCATGCCTGGCTCATAAGGGCCGGTTTCCTGGTTTCATTGGCATATAAGTTCCCCCACCTAGACGGGAGGCCGGTCCGTCGCAGGTGAGCTGCAAGATGCAGGAGGAAAGAGTGAGAAAAAGTTGTGGCGAAAGAGTCAGCAGAACTCTTTCGCCACAACTTCAAACCAACAAGGCCACCGGTCCTGGCGGTGATGTTTCCACTAACCTCAGACAAGCCTTAGAGCTAGCCCCTATACTCAAACTCTTCAATCTCTCTCCGCTTCCTCCTCCTCTGTCTCCAGGGAACTATCCTAGCTTTTAGAAACACGCAACCACATATCCTATTCCCAATGAAAGCAATCTCTTCTTGGCCTTATCAACTATCGGTTCGTTGCACTCACTTCCAATATCTCATATGTAACACAGACAGTTATTAACCACGACGTCCTCCCAACAACTCAAATATTTCCCTCTCATCTTGATGACCACCAGTACGATTTCAGTAGAACTTATAAGTGCCCTTGTCTTGGAAGAATTTGGTGTAAGTAATGTTGTGGCCTATGACATCAGCAAAACTTCTGACTGTCTGGTATTCAAATCTGCCGCGTGTTGACGGAGCTCTTTCTGTTGTCTCACATTCTATCAACTCTGGCGTCCCATATTTCGATTTTATCCTCTGTCTCTTGCGTCTGTACATCAATAACTTACTTGCCACTACATCCAACAATATGCTGTCCTACTCAGATAAACTGATTCTTTCTTACCTAAATATTTTCCAGCCATGCACAGGCCATTCGCACACACTGACTCCAGGAACAGAGACCTAGCAGTCAAATCTAAAGCGATAGATCAAAGTATGCAATGTCTTGTCAAAATTAAGCGATTGGCCACTGTGACACTCATAAGAGGAAATATCAACAGTCAGTAAATGATAAAGTGCCGTTTCGAGGAACATACTCTGCATGCCAACGAAAGCACCTCAGCCAATTAGAATCTTTTCGTGAGGCTCACCTGTTAGAAATAGCAGCAAAATTTCCCTCCAATCAGCCTTAGTTACCATCTTGAATAGGAAAGGCCATATTAGATAACGCAGTCCTAGGCGTATCATTTAAAAGAAAGTGGTTTATTTATTTATTTATATTTATTCATTTGTATTTTAATGAATTCTTTGCCAGACTTTCAACTCGCTACATTCTAAGTTGAAATCGCGCAGATGCGAACTTTCTTCCATGTATATCTTCCGGATCGATGGTATTCGACTCAAACCTCTTCTTACAAAATTGCTGGCTTTGTGCTTAAATCAGAAATTATTTAGCAATTGCAGGCCGCCACTAATTCATTTGATTGTGTTTAACTCTTGCTTTCAATACACAGAGAGATATGGACTTTAAGGTAAGTTCGTTCTGCGAGCCTACGAAATTTTAAGCTGCATGGAGCCGAGTCAAACTTTTATAAAATAATAATAATAATCCTGTCTTCTGGCGGCACAAAACCTGAAATTTGGGGGAAGGGATTAAGTCGATTACATCGATCCCAGTGTTCAACTGATAATTATTTTATCGACCTCGAAAGGATGAAAGGCAAAGTCGACGTCGGCGGAATTTGAATTCAGAACGTAGCGACGGGCGAAATACCGCTAAGCATTTCGTCCAGCGTGCTAACGATTCTACCAGCTCGCCTTATTATTATTATTATTATTATTTTATGTTTGACTTTTGTTTTGCATTTGTACAAGTTGGATCCAAGTCTCACCCAGAGACCTCAAGAGACAACAAGTTAGAAGTTCATGTAGGTGTTATGCCTAGGGTACCATATATTTGGATTTGTACAGTTTTGTTCAAGTGAATGTTTAAGAAACCATAAGAAAATTATGTTTGCTTTAAAATTTGAGATCACATAGACAGTATTTTACGTAGGATATGGGCAGTTCCCATGAGCACTATCTTTTGGACTTCAGCCATTTTGGGGTTTCCTGGTATCTGAGCTAGGTAGTAATCAGCCCGTTTCGCTGTCATTCCCAGGGCACCTATGACAATAGGTATTGTTTTCGTCTTCAGATTCCACATTTTGCTAATTTCTATTTCAAGATCTTTATATTTGCTCAGTTTTTGGTAGGTCTTGACAGATACGTTTATATCAATTGGGACAGTCATATCAATGAGGAGGCATGATTTTTGTCTGAAGTCTTTCAGTATGATGTCTGGCCTATTTGCGTCTATCTTTCTGTCAGTTTGAATGGTGAAGTTCCAGAGGAGTGCAATGTGATCATTTTCAAGTACTGGGGGTGGTTTGTGTTCCCACCAGTTTTTATCATGGGGCAAGTCCAGGTTTTTGCATATTACCCAGTGAATATATTGTGCAGCTCTATCATGCCTGTTGAGATACTCTGTAGGCGCAAGCAGACTGCACATGGAGACAACATGATCGATGGTCTCATTTTGTTGTTGGCATATACGACATAATGGGGAGCTGCCGTTCTTTAATATGTTGGCCTGGTAGTTCTTTGTAGGTAGGCATTGATCTTGGGCTGCTATGATAAACCCCTCTGTTTCTGATTTCAATCCAGAGGCCATTAACCATTGGTGGGTAAGGGCTTTGTCAATATCTGCATTATTCGCTCTCTTTGGGTATTTGCCATTGAGAGGTTTTCCATGCCATTTTTCAGTCATAATAGCTAAGGCAGCAATTTTAGCACGGGTTTTCAAGCGCTTAGCTTTTTCTGTAGGTGTTTCTAGTTCGTCTAATTCTTGAATTTGTTGCAATTGGAATTCACTTAGATATTCCTTTGCCTGTTTTGTTACTGAGTAAGATGCTTTCTTGCTTTCATATTTTAAGACAAGTTTTAGCATCCAGTCCTCAGAGTTTTTCATATAGGTGTCTAGGCCAATTGTGGCTACCTTCATTGATAATGCCAGCTGTAGTAGTCCTCGACCTCCCTCTTTTCTTGGCAGATAAAGACGTTCTATATCTGCCTTAGGGTGGTGCATTCTATGCATTGTCAACAGTTTTCGTATTTTTCTGTCAACATTACATATTTCAGTAATTGACCAGTTAACGATGTTGAAACTGTAAGTCACGACTGGTATGGCTAGAGCATTGATCGCTTCGATCCTGTTTCTCGCGTTCAGCTCTGTCTTCAGTATTGCTCTCACCCTGCGATAACATTCTCTTCTGATCCTTTCCCTCATCACTGAGTGCTTGATATTGTCCCCTTCAATTACCCCTAGGTATTTGTAGCTCTCCGCTGGTTCTAACTCTTTTATGACATTTTGCTGGTCAAGGTTCACATTAGATGTATTTGTCATTTTTCCTTTGATAAAGATAGCTTTTGCACATTTATCAAGGCCAAATTGCATCCTGATGTCATCACTGAATTGTTTAACAATCGCTAGTAGGCCTTTGAGTTGTTGGTCATTTTTTGCAAAGAGCTTTAAATCATCCATGTAAATGAGATGATTTATATTTTTATCAAATATTTTATAACCATACTGTGCATCATTGAGCAATTTTGAGAGCGGTATTAGGGCTAGACAGAAGAGGAGTGGTGATAGTGAGTCACCCTGGAAAATGCCACATGAAATTCTTACATCTCCAGCATTTAGAGATTCATTGTCATTGTTCAACATCAGTGTGGTTCTCCATGATCTCATACTTACAGATAAAAAGTTTCGCAGAGTAGGAGCTATTTTATACATTTCCAGACATTTCCTAATCCAGCTATGTGGTAGGCTATCAAAGGCCTTTTTATAGTCTATCCAGGCTATTGACAAGTTTTTGTGTCGCTTGTGACAATCTTCTAAGATCATCTTATTGATGAGTAGCTGATCTTTACAACCATAAGATCCACGTTTACATCCCTTTTGCTCATTAGGGAATATGCTACTTTCTATTAAAAAACTATAGGTGTACTCGGTTAGGACAGATGTTAGCGTCTTATACATTGTTGTTAAGCAGGTTATGGGGCGATAATTTTTTGGTTCGTTTGTTTCCTCATTTTTTGGAAGCAGGAATGTTAAACCATTAACTAGCCAAGAGGGCATCAAACTAGGATTTTGCAAAACATCGTTGTAAAGTTTTGTTAGCAGTTCATGGCTTTCTGGGAAGGCATTCAACCAGAAGTTAGGAATTTTATCCTTTCCTGGAGACTTCCATTTGCTTGACCTCCTGAGAGCAGATCTTATATCTTCTACCCTGACCCCCTCCCACTTCTGCTCCTCTAAGGAGTCTAGGTCTGTAGCTATTCTATCAATCCAAGGGGCCTTTTCATTGTGTGTTTTATCTTCTGCCCAGATTTTATTCCAAAATTCTTGCACTTCTTCTTTTGATGGGACAGACTTTATTGTTACTGGTGTTTTCCCTATCTTCCTGTAGAAATTTTTGGGGTTATTTTTGAACATGTTATTATCTCGGAAGAATTTAACACGCTTTTCATACCTTGCTATGCGGGCAGCTTTAGCACATACCTTTTGCTTGATGGTTTCTATGGTGGCATCAATGTCAACTATGGTTTTCATGTTATATTTTTTCTTTAGTTTTTGGGTCTTTGTAGGTTTGATACTCTTGTCAAATTTAAGGTTTTTCAAACATTCTATGTCAGATCTAAGCAGCTTAATTTGGTGTTGAATGCGTTCTTGCCAAGAAGGCTTTTTGTGGGAGTGTTGTCTTTTTCTAATCTTTTCACCACATAGAATCGTTGAGATTCTTGCGGATGCATAGTACAGGTGGTTGAGATCTGTAATATCAACATCATTAGCTGAAATTATATCCTTAAGTGCAAGGCGGATTTTACCAATTATTTTCAGGTTTTGGTTAGAATTGCGAATTTTGGGGAGAGTGTCGCGTTCATTCATACTAGTTTCTTTAATTTTCAGCCATTCAATCATGATTTGATTTTTTAGATCATGTAGTTCTGTTGCGTCGATTTCTGTATGACTTCCTTCATCTATTTGATTTTCACCTGCCTTAGTGTTTATGGTTGGTTCAGAGAGTATTTTATTTTGCCTATCAGTTACCTTAACTCTTTCAATTATTACTGTATTTTCATCAGCCTTGGGCTGGTTTATAATTATTTCCTCTGTAGTATCTTCTTTAGCTGCAGTTTCATTCTTTTTATCCTTTACTGCTTGCTTAATTTGGTCAATCTCTACTTCAGTTAGTAATTTTTTTTTTATAATGTTTCTTCTGACGTTGGCAAGTTTATTACTGTCTATGTAGGGTCTTACTGCAAGGTGTTTCTGTCTCCAGTTTAAGTAGGTTTGTACAGTATTAGATTTATCTGTAGGGAAATATATGGCACGGTAGAAGGCTCTAAGAACTTCTTTATTATCTTCCCTAGACCATTTTTCATTCTTTTTCTTTTGGTTATTTGATGACGAGCATGGATGGCCATCTGTTGGAATATTCCGGTTGTGGGGTACTTCCAGCTCCTGTGTGTCGGGAAGATTTGAACCAGTAGCAGATTTCTCGTCTCGGATAATAATAATAATAATAATAATAATAATAATAATAATAATAATAATAATAATAATAATAATAATGTGTGTGTGTATTTAGTTAACGAATAACAAAAGAACAGGAATTACCTAATCACCTTCATTAGCTTAAGGCATAAGTGAATTCTAACAACTGTTTATTAGTATCGCTATATATATATATATATATATATATATATATATATATATATATATATATATATACACACACACATATATATGTGTAAAGAGATTGGGGAGGAAGTGAAGTGAGGTGTGTGTATATGTGTGTGTAATATTCATGCTTTTCCCGAAGTTTTTAGCAAGCAAAGTGAAATGGCTTTGACCGACGATGAAAATCAGTCGGTACAATCTTGCTAAGTAGGTTTGCACATGATTCTGAAAACGTTTCTCCTTTGGGTCCTTTCCGTCAGTTGTATTTCATTAAGACGGTTGACTAAAGTAATTACAGTAAAATCCGGAATACGAGAAACTGATGATGGCTCTGCGTCGGCAACAATTACACCATAGGAGAGTTCATAGAAGAGTTCGGTAAGTTCATTTGCTGTGATTATACAGTAATTACGGATGCAAGTTTAGAATGAAACACATTTTCTAGAAATTAATGAGTACACGCACGCACGCACATATTTACTTATACAAACGCATATATAGATGACAGCACACAAACACGCATAACGCTCCAACAGAATAAGAACATGAAAATGGAGACGTGGAGAAGCCACTAATTATTATTGTTATTATTATTTATAGGGTGGAGTCCATATGTTTTGCTACACTTGGCTAGCAAATATATATAAAGTTACACGAAGTCACTGTTAAATGTTTGTGTTTTATAACTTTATAAAAATCATTGGCAATAAATATTGTAAATTAGACATTGCCAGAACTAAACACACACAATGAAAAGCCTATCACCTAAGCACCAACTGTAAGTCCACGCAAATATGAATAAATAATATGTGAAAATGTGTATATTTAAAGGTTATTTTAATGCTTATATAAGGCTTAAAATATATATTTATGTACTTTATATGGTTTTAATGTATAAATCACCTTGTGATGCGTATGTATGTGTGTGGGGGGAATTCAGACGAATATGCTCCGCTGGATGTGTAATGTCAACATGCATGAATGATGGAGCACATTTGAGATGGGGGGGGGGGGTATAAGAGGAATCAGCTGTAGTGTGCACGAGAGAAGATCGCGCTGGTACGTTTGAAGGATGACAGTTGTGTAAAAAGTGCTTCAAGCAACCCACTATAAAGGAGACTGCGGAAGAGGAAGATCGTTGAATGCGTTGGAAGGAGTGGTGAAATTTGATCTCAGGAAGCTGAATGGACATCACGAAGGGGAAGTCAAGACTACTACGAGTGACAAGATGCTGGAAAAAATAAATCCCGTCCAACCATTGCTAGCATGGGAAAAACAGGCATAAAAATGATGATTCTGATTATTTATTTCTGAATCATCTAGGATCTGGTTAGTACCAGTCAAGACTGTGCTTCGCTAAAGAGGTCTAATAAAGCCGAAACCGGTCCAGAGTTATCGCAGTGCTCACCAAAGATCGGAAATACTGCCCGTTGCATATCCTCGTTTACTACTTAATTTAAATTTCGAAGTCGTCTTCTTACTTTTGACAGTCAGAATTTAAAAGCAATAGGATTTCTTGTTCCTAATTATGGATATAATTTTAATGAATGAATTATATATCTCTTGCTTACTGCAACATATATTTTAGTAATTATCAAATTCTTTGAGAGTGTGTGTGTGTGTGTGTGGGGGGGGGGGGGGTTAACATCCATTAAATAAGCTGTGATTGCGAATCAGTTTCGATTCCTGGTAGAAACCGTATACCCAAAGTCTTTGAAAAAGGCAAGAGCAACACACATTTTTTTGTTCTTTGCTTCTTATAAAATCTATAGTTGTATCTATGTAAGAGATCATAAAATAAAAGGAAGAGAAAATAATGGTTCGAAGTATTTCACTGGTTCACTGCATTTCTGACAGTAACAGCGACAAAAGAATGTCTAATCTGTTGTAAGGAACTTAATTCGTAAAACACCGTTTGTTTAATACGGTTTCCTTGCCAATTTTAAATGTTTAAAAAAGAACAGACATGTTTTATGTTCTTTTCTGAATAAAGAAATAATAATAAAAATACAACCGCAAGATAAAATCAACATATGCTTTATTAAGAAGGTAACAAAGAAACAAATTCGAGAGGTAGAGACAAAACTGAATTGCAGTTATGCCTAGTACTTTATTTTATCGTCCCCAACTCTCTCCTCGGAGGAATGGCAAAGTTAACCTCAGCGGGATTTGAACACAGAATGTGTAGGAACGTAACTAAATACAACAAGATATTTTGTCTGTCACTCAACCAATTCTGCTGTCATCCACCGCCCTTCGCTACCAACTTATAATGAAGAAAAAATAAAAGAGGGAAAATAAAATGTCGTTACGGAATGTTCTCGGTGAACATGTGTGGCCCAAAACTCTACTGGCAGAAGTGAAGAAATCTTGAGATTAGATAGCAATAGTCTCGGTTGTTTGAGGGAGACAAATGATAAAGAGTGGAAGGAAGTGGGAGAGAGATAAGGAGACGCTAGGGTAATACAACAAATAGAGAGAGAGTATGTGTGCGAATAACTTGGGAGTAGAAATAAGAGGCAAGGGGGTGAAAAAAAGAAAAAGAAAGAGAAATAACTAGATAAAGGGAGGGGGAAATGAAGACGAATAACAACAGAGCAGTGAGAAATAGAAATTTTTAAAAAATGAGGGGTGAAATAACTAGAGATAGATAGAGAAAAGGTGTATATGTAGGTTCGTGTGTGGCTAGGAACTGTGTACTATTAAACTTGATTGCATTGTTTCAATCAAAGCATAATTATATCACAATAAAAGTTCTTTCTAGCCATTCCCTCACTCTCTGCACCACTTCTGTTTAATCCTTTACGAAATGACTATCACGATTAGAAGATATATCTTTGGGAGGTCCTGTGTCTAGGTGTCACACACAATATATAAATAAATAGCATGGCGGAAGAACGGTATAGTTAAATTTTAATAATCTGTTCTGATAGATAATTGTGTTTTTTGGTCATTTGTTCTAATGGAAGCCATTCCTGAGGAAGTGCCAAACGTCAGACATCCAACGGATCAGTCGCTGGATAGAGTTGAGCACAGAAATGCTGACATCGAATGGTCGGCTGGAACATTTGCAACGAAAACTGTGTTGCAAGATAATTCCACAGAGTCGAGTGACGTTCTGGCAAGGAAGGATTAAGGTAGAGCAAGTCTCACTTTGAGCTTTACAGAGAACCAGCAGCTGATCAATGTTGAATTCTTTTTTTTTTTTTTTTTGGCTCTAGAGAGGAAGGTTCTACTTTTAATGGTATGACTGTAAAGATCAGAGAGAGAGATAGGGATCATCAGAGACTGAGAAGTATGGCATTTCAGGAATTTAACTACCTGTTGCCCAAGAGTATAGAAGGTGGTTTCTAAAGATATACGTACAGTAATTAACATTATGACATTGTGCCACCAACTGAAGGAGACGAAATTGCTGTGCAAGTCCTGTCTCCGTTAGAGAACGTTTTCGAATTCTCCTTTTTATGAGAAAACTGCTGGTTTGACGTAAGATACGTTGGTAACTTACACGTAGAAGACATGTGGTTAATTGGCTGGCAGACTGGTTGGATGGTTGTTTGACTGGGGTTGCTGGAAGTGACACTAAATAAGTCTTTACGAGGGAGGAGAATACTTGCAACAACAGAGTAGCAAATGAATTACACTAAAGGAATCTCCTCACTCCCAAACAAAACAAATCCAATGTTGTTTTGTTCCAAACATACTTTGATTGATCATATGATCAGAAACACTTCCAACCACGACAGTCCTGTTCTGTGGAAAATTCGATCACTATTTCAATCAGGTCGAACAACCATCCACGTAAAGGTTGCCCTTCTTTGCAAGGTGGTAGGATTAAGCAATGAAACATGTCTAAGTCTCTAGGTACAAACGATCCAATCGAAGTACCCACCCACCCAAAGTAAAACTAGAGACAAAAGAAAAATGTGACGAATTTGAATTGAATATTGACCATTCTAGTCAACCTCAGTGCTTCATATATACATACTGTTTGTTCTAAGCTAAAAACAGACTTATCCAAAACTGTGTGGTTTTACGAGTGAAATGCACAAGTTGTGTGCACGCATGCACGTTCATTGTGGTACGTTTGTACTGTGCATGTGGATATGAAGCAATGAACATCACACAATTTCAATTCCTCATATCTATCTATTTATATATATATATATATATATATATATATATATATATAATGTATATTATATATATGTGTATACACATGACACCTCAAGACAAATACACAGTCATATAAAAACGAGAGAGTGGGTGAGAGAGTTAAGACCCTGCTTTCCTCACCCATCTGTGTGACTGACTACTGACATCAACATCAACTAATCTACCATCACTACCACCACCACACTGCACACAAAAAAGCGTAAAAAATATATAGAAGAGAAAAAAGCAAGAAAGAAAAATGAAACAGACCTCCAACGCTGAAGGCGTCAGTGAAGAGAACTGGATGTCTCTGGGGGGAGACGTTGAGATGTAACTGGAAGCCCATATCGTCAGACAAGACAACACAACAGCGGGGAGGGAGAAAAGAGAGAAAAACAGAGGCCACCACCCCACAAAATGCTATCATCATCACCATCATGTTTGATTTCACCCAGCAGATCTCATTCTCCTTGTTTGTTCAACCTTTACCACCACCACCATCTCCGCCACTTACCATTTCTATCCCGCTATAAAGTATAACCCCTACCTCTTTTCTCCGTTGTAATATTGCGTGCACTTTCGTCTTTCCCACCCGTTTACTTACTACTCATCAATCTCCTGTGGTAAGAAAGAAAGAGAATAAGAAAAAGGAAGAAAATAAGAGCGGAGGATCCCTCTAAACCCCTTCCTCACTACCATTTTCTATCGCATTCTCATACCACAATACCCCACCTCACTCTTTCCCCATTAACAGTGTGGTCATGGCAACCACCAAACCCACTAACCCTAACCTCTCGCCCACCACACACGGTCAGGCACCTGTCAACACTGACAGAGCAAATTCAGGAAGTTTCTTTAGATTTCATTGTTCGAAATGCCTTCTCCACCACCATCACCATCACCAACCAATACTCAATTATAAACACACACCATGCATGTATCTCTTAAGTTCTATATAACGTACTCACCTGTATTTTAAATAAATAACTACGAAAAAAATCTTACGAGCGCAAGATCACTTCATATGTATTGATATACAATAGAGTTGCGAGTTATATATTCGTATATACAATTCAGCTGTATGTATCTATATATAAATGTGTGTATACATATAGGCAATCTTTCGGTATTCAGAAAGATTGCCTGTAGTATATATATGGATGTGTATATGTACATAATTATAGATAGATACCTATATCATTATTCAGTCATCTACTTACGAAAACACACATTCATACCATATATATATATAAGAGGATAAATTTTAAAATATCTATCCTTTTTATCTATCAATCAGTTTAGCTAGCTCTGTTCACTCACTCGAACTATCAATTTTATTTATTCACTAAACTTATCAACCCACTCAAACTTTGCAAACTCTATGACTGTCTACGTTGGAAGGATGTAATATATTCACAACACAATTCGCTTTTGAAAGAATGTGCGAAAGTACAATTACAAGAGAGAGAACGAATGAAAATAAGAGAGATAGAGAGGGGAAGGATGAGAGACAGAAAAGGAAGAGGGGGGAGGAAGAACAGAGGCTTTTAGTAGCATCAGAAAGAAAGGAAAAAAAACCCCAAAAGATAAAAAGTTATAATAGAAAAGAAAGTTTGAAACTAAACCAAATACAGTTTACTTCATAGCGTGGAGAGGTCGAGTAGGCGGGGTGGGAAGATGTAACTGGAAAAATCGTTCCAGCTTCTCACTTGAGGACGAAAATAAAATAAAAATGTAAAACAAATAAAACTCTACACAAGGGATAAACGAAAAGCAAAAAAAAAAAATGAAAAAAATGAAAAAGACAGCAGCAATAAGTGAAGTCTGAAGCAATTTTTTAGGGGTGGTAGATACGAAAGATTCCTACTTAAAGAACCTTCGTCGGTAAACAACGTGCCAAACTCTTTGGTTAAATCATTAGATGCTTTGTTGATTGCTCTAGGGTATTAAAAAAAATTGTATTGTATTTTTTCTTCTACCCTGGTAAGAAAACAAATAATAAAAAAGGAGGTAATTTATTAAAAAAATATTCTGACGTAAAATTTGGATGTTGGCATTAAAATATTTGTATTGTTTGTTAGAAAGTTTTAAGTCAAGTGAATTTCAACTGCTTTCTCCCTCGTCTACTATTTCTATTAACTGATTCCCTTTTCTTGTTTCATCGACGTCGTCTTGAAGTTTTAAATACACTCTATCGCAGGCACTGCGTGTTTAGTTTCTGTCTTTCTCTCTTCCCCTGTTTCTCTCCCACTATCAAGAGGAACCAACCTGCCGCCGCTTTCACCACGCAACAGGAGGTGAAAATAAACATGTGTCTGCGAGAAGAAGCAAAAACACTGACGACAACGATTTAGAACTTCGCAGTACTCTGAGATTTCTTCCCTTCGTCTATAAGCCTTTTAGACGAAGAGAAGAATCTGAGAGAGAATTGCTGTTGATTATCCACTCCAGTACTTTTCTTTTTTTATTTCTTCCGACGGATTTGAACTCCGAAAGTAAATACCGCAAGCCATTTTGTCCGGCGTTGTACTAATTCTATCAATCCATCGCCGAAGAGAGTAAACCAGGGGACCTCTACATGAACATTATACGAAGGCAACAAAATAACAGCTATATCTCACTCAAATCACACCCAATATCTTACAAACGTGATGTGAATTTCGCTATACTATGTCTGAATAAACGGCGAGAAGATCAGAATTATAAAATTGTACGACCAGGGACTACATAGGACTAAACTATAAAACTACACCAACAACAGATATAAATATATAAGGAAATAACATAGGATCTGATCAATTCGTATGTATTTATGTGTACACACATATTTCAAAATTTCTTCCAGAAATTATAGATTCGAGATTGTTACCATCCGAAAGAAAAGCAAAACATGTTTTGCTTGCAAGTATGAGTCCCCCACCTTCACACATACACGCAAAAAAAGATGCCTAACCATGTGGTTTTAGAATGTAGAGAGAAGGGATAAAGTGTCAGTTATCAAATAAAGGTGAGAGGGGGAGCAGTCGATGTCTCCCCCCCCCATCATCATTATAAACATAGGAAATTGCTTTCGGATGTCTGGCCTCACACCATGAATCTTGTGTTGCTAACACATCGAGCGGGCATATAGACATATACATATCTCGACATGCACACAATATATATATATATATATATATATATATATATATATATATATATATATATATATATATATATATATATATATATATATGGTAAGATGTATGTATAGAGCTTGCGCGTTATCTATCTATCTCTCTTCTATATATAAGAAAATTTACATACATACACATACATATTGTACATGTGATATTACAAGCATAAATTTATATACATATACATTTGTGCAAATATATATGGTCTGACACATAATAACGCAGACATACTTGTGCATGTGTGTATAGTATGTCTATGTAACACGAAAGTATTTAAACAAATGGTAGATACAATTACTACTGTTACCGATGCTGCAGTGACTTACATTTACTCCACCTCATACAGATATTCACATATGCAACGAAGCAAACAAAGCAAACTGCTTCCCCAACACCCAAAATTATCTAAAAAGGGTCTCGATTCACCGCCACCGACACACCTTTACCACACGAAATAAGTTCAAGGAGTTTGAGAGAAACTTTCAAAATGATGGGAGCTGACTCTTCAGGGAGTTGACACCGATAGACAGACAGATTCGTCTCAAGGGTCTCCCTCCTCATACCCTATCTTTCTATTCCTTCACAAGCAGCCTGAGCCCTGCCCTCGTAAAGTGGATAGAAAGTTGTCCTTATCGGTGAAGCGGCGGTATTCGATGGCTGATAGATGGATGGTTTCCATTGGCAAGTTATAACAGCTTCGACATTCAACGGGAGTATAATGTAAACAACATATACATACTTACGCAGTACGTGTATACATACACATATTCTGTGTGCGTGTACGCGCGTATGTATATGTATGTATATATTTCAATGATTTACTTATGTAAAAGTCTCATACACGTGTGCATATCCATATAAATTTTTTAGACTGCTTTTTTTCGGACAACTGACCGAATATATATATATATATATATATATATATATATATATATATATATATATATATATATATATATATATATATATATATATATATGTATGTATCTATGTATACACACTTACATAGAACAAAAATACTTTTATCGCACACGTGTATTTATGTATATAATGTAACATGACATACACAGTACATAACATTGATACATATATTGGTGTTAAATAAGCACATACACATATGACATTGTGCGAACATATTTCTAGGGAGATTTTGAGACGAAATATCATTATTATATACGAAGTGTGTACAACTGTTAAATACAAACGTGAAACCGTATGTGCGTGGGTGTGTTACTGTGTAATTATATGTGATGTCTCATGTATGTTTATGCTAGTGCGCTGGTGTTTTGTGGGGAGTAAGAGGCAGTGTGAAGGAAGGAGAGGCGGTGTGAAGCGAGTATTTGGCTCGGAGAAAAATAGTTCCTCGTACGTTGAAAGCTAGGCTAAGACATGGTTGGTGAGCAAGCTTATGAGAAGAACACACACGGAGAATAAGGGAGAGGTGTGGTGGGAGAGAGAGAGAGAATGGTCGGGAGCAAAGTGAAAGATTATAAGGAGAGGGAAAAGGGAAGTAGATCAGAAATGAAATACAAAAGAGTGGGATATTATTATATAGAGAGCGATAGATAGATAGATAAAATGAGCGTCAAAGATAAAGTATAATATAATGATAGAGTGATAAAGCGATAGAGTAATAGGAAAAAGAGATTGACAGTGATGCAGTGAATAAGGGGGCTGTAGGCGAAGGCATGGAAAAATGCTAAAAGGAGAACAACAGATGGCGTGAAGGAGAAACAGAGAAATAAACAAAGTGGGAGGAAGTAGAATAAAGAAGAAATTAGAGAGGTTAAATAGAAAATAGATAAAGTGTGAGAAGAAAGATCGTAGATTTCATGCATTCCACCGAAAAATATGCCATCCACAAATTCAAGCCCCGCTGAACGCCTTGTGTATGGGAGGTACCATACGGTACTTCTTCAAGTGTTTAAACATATGTAGAATTATTCAATTTCACCATCTCCCACCCTCACTACATACACACACATGTCCAAGCGCCATTCTTTTCACTCCATACCTTGTGTGTGCCCCCTATCTGAGAGAGTATGTGTGTACGAATTCTTTGTATTTGGTAATTAAGAATGAGCAAGCATGATGCATTATATTTGTCAAGTGAATACTTAATATATATAGGTTATGATCGGTAGTTAAGCACTGTTTGGAAAGCCATCTCCATATCTTCACTAAAGTTTGGTTCGTTAAAAAGAGATCCGCTAATACGTGCAATAAGCATCTACAGGTAGGTAATGCAAAGCTGTATGAATTAGATGCTAGCCTGCTGCGCTGTTTTATCAAAAAAAAAAAAAGATTTTCGCATCATGACTTTTCGTCGATTTGATGTCGACAAATAAATAGCGAAATAAAACTTTTTCAATAAATATAGTTGTCTCCTAGTATTTCTAGTGGATGAACGTTTTGACATCTTTCTCACTCTATATTATGGAAAATAGTTCACAAAACAGTGTTAAGACAACAGGGAGAGAACATGGTTAAAAGCAGTTAGTTCAAATTAGAAAAAAATACTGGAAGGGGTGTGGAGACAGCAGTTTTCAATAAAAAGAATGCAGATAAGTGACATGAGCATATCAAGTCGGTGGTTAGAGTAAAATAATAGTTGAAACACACAACATGGTGTTAGATTTCCTACTTTCTTTCTTTTTTTTAAAAAAAAAGTTTTGGTGATGGGGGCACAAAAAGAACATATCACAATATTCTCTAAATAATCAGGAGTCTTGATCTTGCAACTCCAATCTGCACAAGAGGCCTTTCTAACTTTCTAGACCACCAACGTAGATATTTGTAATCTGGATAGTAACGGTAAAGATAAACCTGCACAAACGTGATACTTTCGTGTTATACAAAATTACTATTAGACACACACACACACACACACACACACACAACATTACACACGCACGCGCACGCACACATTACGCGCGCGCACACAACGTGGTAGGTAAAATTGGAACATGCCGCTGAAGTGGAATTCTTTTAGTGAGGGTTTTAAGTAATTTTCACACTTAAATGAATGGCATGCCATCAGTAGCAACATGACATTAGATCATATATCCTTGTACACACGACATATGTGTCCAATATATATGAATATTATATTTATATATATATATACATATATAACACTCACACATATTAGACACATGGAACTATAAGCTAGACATACATTTAAGTATATTGCATACTGAATCTTATGAGAACATAGCTCGGTTGATACCGATAATTGCGTAAAGTGACACATTTATATTACGTGACAGTGATACATTAGATTATGTGACAGCCAGTGTTGCATGAAGTTTGTTTTGTCATTGTTAAGTACGTGTATGTCATAGTGTTTGTGGCTGTTGGTTGTATGTATAAGATGCCGTTATGATCATTGATAGTACACATATGTTAGATAAATGAGACCATAAATTGACTACAAGATGACCACAGATGTCGGTCCCTTCTGATGATTGAGTGACTATATCTATGTAGATGTGTGTGTTTAATTAAGCACTTTGTCTAGTTGTCTTAGTGTTATAAAACTATTCAAAAGTAAAAATGAAAAAGAAAGGTGTCTTACCTTCTTAATTTGCTTATAGGCAACCTCTGCATTAACCCAGCTAGTCCTGGTAAGTAAATCTATGTCGTCCTTAGTGTTAGCTGGCATTGATCTTGGAACCCTAGTCATCGCGGGCCCCTAAAACGAGGAGAAATACAAAAGTTCGATTAACAAGCCAATAAATATACTGAGTGTATAAACAAATTTGGGAATGTTACCTGCCACATACTGGCGACATATCCAGGGACAGCTTTGTCTTGCACAGTTAATAAAAATCAGGAGATAAGCACTAATGTGTGCATGCACGCGCGTATGTTTACATACAAGAATATGCACTCGAATATTCAAGTATCTTCACACACGTATATATAATTTACAAGAATATATGTATGTACTTATTATGTGCAGGTTACGTATGTATAATGTGGTTATTTCATTGATAAATAAATATCCATAGACATACATATAGCATAAGATGCAAAGATTGTATGAGAGAGAAATCAAATTAGATGATGACATAAACAGACAGAATCAGAAGAAAAACAAAATTAAGAATACAGAAACTAAAATGTAAAAGACAGAAGTCCGAAACAGATGACAGATAGACACAGTTGGATGAATGTTAATAATTCTTGAAAGTGTGAAGAAAAAAATATCCGAAACTAACCTTTGCTGTTTTGGAAGAAGCTGGATGTGACCAGCTTGCCATCGGATTGACTTCATAAACGAAGGATTTTGTGGTGATGAGTGATGTTTAAATATAAATATATGTAGTATATATATATATATATATATATATATATATATATATATATATATATATATATATATATATATGTATATATATATACTTATGTGTTTGTGTGTGTAAACTGTGACTAAATATTTGTGTGCGTATGCGAAATATAAAGAACTTTTACTTTGATTTCTCAAGTTTTTGTTACGAGTGAAAACGTGTGTGCACGTATGCGAGGTGGGTAAGTAACTTTGAGACTTTCTGAACTGAGAAAAGAAGAGGGCAGAGGGAACTTCTTTCACAATCTTCCTTCCTTCTAGTATACGAGCAAGCTTGAAACTGTTGCTCGTAGTAGTAAGGTACTTATAGTAGTAATAGTTAATATTGTTATTTCTGTTGATGATTGTTTTTTTTTGTTTTGTTTTTTACTTATACACAAAATTTCTCGGTAAAGATAATTAAGATAGTTTGATTGCTGTTTTTCTATTTTCGATCCGAACAGAAAAATAGACAGGAAGAGTGTTGACTTAAAGAGCCAACTGACAAGCTGATTGTGAGAGACAGAGACGGACGACTGCAAGTAAGACAGAAGGGTAAGATTAGAATGAGGAGGACACGAACTGTCGTACTGTGCCTTCCTTCCTTCCTTTCGGTTGTAGTAAAGTAGCACGCCTGACTCCCTCATGTCAACTCCCTCCCCATTACACTTGCTCTTTGTCTGTCTATCTCTTTTACAGTACCCGCTTTCCTACCCTTCTCTTTCTCCCTTACACTAACAGCTCAACCCTTTCTGTCTCTTACACTGTTGCTTTCCTCCTCGTGCTTTCTCTTTCTCTATCTCTCTTTTTTCTTAGGCTGCTTATTTAACCCTCTTTTTCTCCTACACTACCCACCTTTCTCTTCTCTCTCTCCCTCTCTTACACTGCTTTTTTAAACCTCTTTTTTTCTTTCTAATACTGCCCGCTTTCTTTTACTAATTCTTTATCACTCTTTTCTTCACACTGACTGCTTAACCCTCTCTTTCTCTTTCACAATGCCCGTTCCCTTTCTATCTCTTACAGTACCTATTTTCCCCTTTCTATCTCACACTGCCTGTTTACCCCTCTCTTTTATAGTCCTTGTTCCAACTCTCATTGGCCTCTCTCTTATGTACAATTCCCTATCATACTT
>NC_142934.1:76196612-76201612 GCF_046866305.1 Octopus bimaculoides | reverse complement strand
ACCATTACAGCACCATGGCACTATCCTCAGTAATCTCTTGAGGGGAAAGAACAGTGACTGTGTATACTTTGATTTTGTTAAGTCGTTTGACAAGATCAATCATGGAATCATCTGTCATAAGTTAAGGGATCTCGGTATCACAGGAAAACTCGTAGAATGGTTCTTTAACTTCCTACTTGATAGGGGTCAATTCGCTACTGAACATGGTTTTCTCTCTGCTAAGTTACTTGTAATTAGTGGTATACCTCAAGGAACAGTTCTAGTAATATTATTATTTATCATCCTGTCAGGTATAGTGTCACAAGTGCACTCAGTTAACCTAACGAGCTACATCGATGACACAAAAATATCGATGCTATGAGCTAAATTTCATTTATCAATGTACAGAGAAACAATATGGAATTTAGTACATTAATATTTCAGGTTCTTCATTACAGAGGGAATACTCACAAATCACAATATTTGACACCAGATAACACAATGATTCAGAGCGTTAATGATATACGTGACTTAAGAGTAATTACGTCAAATGATACATCTTTCATCAGGCACATCAGTAAACTGGCCTCTAAATGCAGGCATCTCTTACGATGGATCCTACAAAGCATTGTGACAAGAGAACTGATAGTTATGCTGACTATGGAAAATCTTAGTCCTGAACAGATTAGATTATTGCTCATAGCTTTAGGGTCCTAATTCATCCGGATTCATAGAAGAAACGGAAAGGGTACAAGGAACCTTCACCAGTAAAATACCTTCAGTTAAAAGTCTTAATTACTGGGAACGTCTGAAAGCGCTGCGTCCCTGCTTTCTTGGACACTAAAGTAGGAGATATACTATCACAGATGTATGGAAAATCCTGGAGGGGTATGTTCTAAACTGCATCATTAGAAAGAATTTTAATGCTTGAACTGTTATATCCTGTCAGCTTCCAAATATACCACCTTCGAAATCACATGCAAAAACACTCTATTGTACCAATCTCTTATTTAGAGGTCCTCTAGTATTCAAGCGACTATCTAAAGTGATCAGAAAAGATCTTTTCTGTTTGGCTGCTACTTTTCAATTTCTTCAATTTTGTTCCAATTGATTTCATATTTGGTATGTTGATGTACTTTTGTATGGTAATTGTTGACATGAAATTCATTTTCGCCATAAATCAATAAATGAAGAGTTAGTAGCTTATTACGTCAGCAAATTTTGGATAATTTTAGCCAATCGGAAACCAGACATATAGATGCTTGTTTTCATAGTAACAAGCCGAGCTGTTACCAAGCTGCTTACTCGTCTGTTGCTGTTCTGTTCAGCCACATGGTCATTTTTTGCTTTTAAAATGCTTAAAACACATGAAAACGCATGAGGTCGAGAGATGTGCTAAAATAACAGCTAAATAGGCCTTAAATGAAGCACCAAAATTGGATCTATTCCATCTCAATCACAGATTTTTTAATTAATTTTTTTTAACTAAACAGTTTGAAACTTCGAATACTGGTAGAATTTCTCACGTAGAACACGGTTTACTCTGAACGTTTTTGACCAAATTACGTATTTTAGAAGTTATTTCGTGTTAAAGTTGTATTTGGGTAATTTCAACCAATCAACGACGTGTATTCGGTTGAAGAAAGCTACTTCTGTTTGCGATAGTAATTGAAGAAGAACAACTTGCGGGTCATCTCTTCCGCGGGAAGAGCCATTCTAACAATGCATCCTGCACTAACTCTTCGAAACGCTTAGTTTTAGAATGGTGGCAGCTAATGAAGGAAATGTTCTCTATGTGGCCTATGTGTTTTCTGTGCTCTGTTTATGTTTTGTTTCTCATTTTGTCCACGTTTTTTGTAACGTCCTGTACCCAGATATGCATCTATATATACATGTAGATGTAGGTATGTACATACATGTACGCATATATGCATATACTCACATATTATTTGTATTATATATATATATCTTACTTTTTTACTTGTTTCAGCCATGCATCAGTGGTCGTTATATATATATATCTATCTATATATATATATATATATATATATATATATATATATATATATGCATATATGGGTACAGGACGTCACCAACAGTAAACAACATGAAAAGCGAAAACAAATGAGTTGAATACGCAAATAACGAGAGAAAAAAGGACAAGTAATACAAAGAATGACCTTTCATCAGTTGTCTGCTGGCTATCTACTCCCCATTTCGAGCAATCAACAACAATATGAGTTTTGGAAGACAGTTAGTCCCATAAATACCAAAATAAAATTTTGGATTTATGGAGGTTCAAAGTTAGGAACAAAAAACAGGACAGTGGGGACATACAGGGAAACCGAAAGAAAACAAACATGGAAGGTCGTTAGACCTGAACGAGGGGAAAATAGTGAACGCTGGGAGAAATATTTTCTTTGAAAAGAGAAAAGAAAGAAGAGGGATAGGAGACAGAGATAAGAGACGCTCATTATATATATATATATATATATATATATATATATATATATATATATATATATATAATATATATGTTTAGTCAGTGTGTGTGTGTGGGAATGTGCTTGTATTATCAGTATCCCTTGTTTATACACGTTCGTGTATAAACAGGGGATACGCATGCGCAAATAAAGACACATACAATAGGAATACAAAATGGCAGATGATTTGTAAGGAGAGACACACAAAAAAGAAAGAAGAAAGCAAAGGACCACTGATGAGGTCACAGAAGTGTGACGAAAGAACTCTGGCCGAAATACAATTAATATAAAATACGGTGGCGTTGAGAGGGGAGGCTGGTATTCATGGCTGACTGCTGGTCTTCCACAAACAACCTTGTACCTCGGAGGAGTATTTTCTAGGTGCAATCCCGGGGTCATTCGTGATCAGGTCATTAAGAATGAAATGTCCGATTTTGAACTAAAAGTTTATTTTATTTTATCTCAACAAAAAGCAATGCAGTTAATCAAAGTATGCACCTAAATTATCAACACAATTTTGCCATTTTATCGCTAGCTTATTTATGCTGGCAGCGAAGAATACTGGAGAGCAAGAGGTGATGAAATCACGAAGGGCTGTTTTTGCATCTTCTTCAGATTTAAAGTTTTCTTGGCAAGAAGTTGTCTAATGCCTGGAAAACGTGATAGTCCGTTGGTGCAAGGTCTGGTGAGTATGGTGGATGACAGAGTAGTTCCAAATTCAGTTCCTGTAACTTGAGTAGCGTTCCTTGTGTAACATGTGGTCGAGCATCGTCTTGAAAGAGAATTGGCCTGTCTCTATCGACTAATATAGGTTGTTTAATTGCAAGTTCACCAATCATTTAATCCAATTGCTTGATGTATTCATCCGCTGTAATTGTCTTACCAGGTTTCATGAAGCTGTAGTGAATGACACCAGCGCTGGACCACCAAACAGACACCGTTAGCTTTTTTCGGTGAATATTCTTTTTTGGATTGTGTTTTGGCATTTCGTCTCTATCCAACCACCAAGCAGAACGCTTGCTCTTGTTGAAAAGAATCCATTTTTCATCACACGTAACGACACAATGCAAAAATGGTTCGCTTTTATGTCGTGACAATAAAAAAACAGCAATTTCCAAATCATACGAGTCCAGTTTTCTTTCAAGATGCCTTTCCAGTGGCCCATTAGCACTAGCGAGCGGGATGTTCCTTAAAATGTCTGTAGGTATCTGAAGAAGTTTCACCACAATACTCGTGTGGCAAAACTACTTATTTTATCGATCCTGAAGAATGAAAGTCAAAATCGACGTCGACAACAGGAATATTCCAAATACAATGTGTCAGAGGGTCCATGCTCTATAGCTGCATGTTCTATGTGAATAATATTAAGTAATATCAAGTTACAAGCAGAATCCGAGTTGTAGTATGAAAATCTTTTCTAGACTAAAGCTTAATGGGTGTAACTTCAGTATTGAGTTTGGGATTGCCAAATGCACCGGAGGCACGTCCAAAGAAGATGGGTCACCATATCGATAGATACTGATAACGAAATCAGCCACACATGAAAGGAATTAGGAACACACACACACACACGCTCACACACACACACACACACACACACCTCACGTAATTGGCTGAGTCGTTAGAGCGTCAAACAGGATGTTTCGCGGAATTTGTTCCAAATCTCTGTGCTCTGAGTTCAAATGTCATCGAGGCTAACTTTGTCTTTCATTCTTTCGAAATCGATTTATAAAGTACCAGTCCAAGGTGGTGGATTGGCGGAACTATGAAAACATCGGACAGGATGTATCGTGCTATTTATTTATTCCGATTCTTTTTGTTCTGAGTTCAAATTCTGACAAGTCCTACATGAGTCGTAAACACAAACTTGTCATCACCTCGCGCTTTGTTGCAAGTATTTGGACCAACTGTCCAGTTTTGAGAGATATTGGACACTCAGTCCACTTTCTCCCCCCCCTCTCTCTCTCTTCCTCTCTCTGTACGTGTGCACGTGTGTATGCGTGTGTGTGTGTGTGTGTGTGTGTGTGTGTGTGCGTGCGTGTACCGACGAAGGGGAACAAACGATGAAAGAACTAATCAGAAGGAATTTATTTAAGGAACTAAGATATTCCTAAAACGTGAACTCAACTTGGAAATTAAAACGGAAATAAAGTAATTAACGCTAACAGGCTCGGTAGAAAGATGTAACTCTAACGAGATGAACTTGAAATATGCAAAAGAGACCTAACAATTGAAATACCCAGAAAAAGATAGCGTACAACTATGTTTACACGCCTTCAGATTTTCAGAAAGGCTCCGTTAGGGTACGTGCATCCTAAAGATGATGATGATGATGATGATGATGATGTTTCTAAACAAGGCTCGTAGTTATTCAAGCCTTATTTGAATACTTAAACCTATATACAGGAGGTGTCTCTCCAAAATTGACATCATTTGAAATGTGAATATCTGAGTAACTACATGTCCTAGGCAAACAAAATTAAATAAGCTTCATGTTGAATAATAAAAGATCTATTTATCAAAATTCGAACAAAAGAT